>NC_080042.1:76342450-76481465 GCF_012489685.1 Lotus japonicus | reverse complement strand
TGAGTGTCATCGCAGTCTGCGTGCTTCCAGAATTCCTTTACCAACTTCTCATACACCGGTCCTCGAAGTCGATTGAAGTAGTTTCCCCAACCTTGAGCTTGGACTTCAGGACGAAGATCAAACCCATTTGCAGCCAAGTTATCGAGGTTGAATCTCCATTCTGCCAGGACTTGGAGTTCCTCAGGAGGAAATACGCAGTGAACGGCACAACCCGTTCTGCAATAGGAACAATCTGCTCTTGAGCTTGAACTTGTTCTTGTGCAGGGTTCTCAGAGCCCCTTTGACCCGTTGCCAAACCGACTACCATGTGAGGGAACTGAGGTGCATCTGCAGTAGATCTTCTGGTTTGTCTCACCATTTTGAAGAGGTTGAAGGTTTGAGGTAGAAGATGAAGTTTGAAGGATGAAGAGAGATCGAGAGAGAAATCAAGAAAAAGGCGGTTTTGAAAAGCAGAGAGTGCGAGAGTGAAAACCGGAAGTGAGCGAGAACGTGTGTGTATAGTGGGTTTTATCAAATAACCGTTGTTGATTCAAAAAGCACTTTAAGATCAACGGTTGAAAATTAAAGATAGATAGTAACAGTAAAATACACAATCACACACAGGAGATAAGCATATCTACACGCAATCATAACAGACTGTCACACAGGCACAAGGAACTATGCATCAGAAAGTCTGACGCACGTGTTGTTGTCTCAGCTTCAGAGTCAGTACCAGTGGGCACACACATTCTGATTGAGTTACCTTCTGGACTAGACATCTTCTGATCAAGAAGTATCATAGTCAGAGGTTCTGATCCATCTTCACTCTGAACAAAAGTCCATGTTTAGATTTTTCAGAATAAAATTAAATCTATCTTCAGCTAAGGGCTTTGTAAGGATATCTGCCCATTGATGGTCAGTATCAACAAACTTCAGAAGAAGTACGCCCTTTTGTACATAATCTCTAATAAAGTGATACTTTACCTCAATGTGCTTTGCCCTTGAGTGCAAGATAGGATTTTTACTCAATGAGATTGCAGCAGTGTTATCACAATAGATTGGGATATTGCTCTCAAGGATCTGATAATCCTCCAGCTGATGTTTCATCCAGAGCATCTGAGTGCTGCATATGCTGCTGAGATATATTCTGCCTCTGCAGTTGATAGTGCAATGGTTGATTGCCTCTTGCTTGCCCATGAGACTAGATTGCTTCCCAGAAATTGACAATTTCCAGAAGTACTTTTTCTCTCTGTTCTATCTCCAGCATAATCAGCATCACAATAACCTGAAAGCTTATACTCTGATGTTTTCTTATACATCAAGCCAAGGTTAGTGGTGCCTTTCAGATACCTTAGGATCCTCTTAACAGCAGTTAAGTGGGTTTCCCTTGGATCTGATTGGAAACGAGCACATAAGTGAACACTAAATAATATGTCCGGCCTAGATGCAGTTAAGTATAGAAGTGAACCTATCATTCCACGATAGAGCTTCTGACATACTTTACCACTTTATCTTCTTTCTCCAAAATGCATGTAGGATGCATTGGAGTCTTGGCCACTGTAGATTCCAGCATATTGAACTTTTTCAGAAGTTCTTTAGTGTACTTGCTCTGATGGATATATGTTCCTTCTGGTGTTTGATCAACTTGTATTCCCAGAAAGTACTTTAATTCTCCCATCATACTCATCTCAAACTCAGCCTGCATCATCTCAGAAAATTCTTTGCATAGAGATTGATTAGCAGAACCAAATATAATATCATCAACATAAATTTGCACAATTAAGATATCATCTTTATAAGTCTTGCAAAAAAGAGTTGTATCTACTTTACCCCTTACAAACTCATTCTCCAGAAGAAATGAGCTAAGTCTCTCATACCATGCTCTGGGAGCTTGCTTCAGACCGTAGAGTGATTTCTTCAATTTGAAGACATGGTCTGGTTTCTTTTCATCTTCAAAACCTGGGGGTTGATGAACATAGACTTCCTCTGAGATATAACCATTTAGGAAAGCACTCTTTACGTCCATCTGATGTAGAACTATGTTGTGATTTACTGAGAAGGAGATCAACAGTCTGATTGCCTCCAGTCTTGCTACCGGAGCAAATGTTTCAGTGTAGTCTATTCCTTCTTGCTGGCTGTAGCCTTGAGCAACTAGCCTTGCCTTGTTTCTGACTACATCTCCTTTCTCATTCAGCTTGTTTCTGAATACCCATTTCGTTCCAATAACATGAACATTCTCAGGCTTCTTCACTAAGCTCCAAACATCGTTCTTGGAAAATTGATTCAATTCTTCTTCCATGGCCAGAATCCAATCCTTGTCCTGAAGAGCTTCATCTATGGACTTGGGTTCAATTAAGGACACCAATCCTTTCAGACTCAGCAAGGTCTCTTCAGAGGGTCTGAAGGCAGATTTGGTTCTGACTGGTTCATCTTTGTTGCCCAGAATCAATTCCTTAGGGTGAGCTGCAGTGATTCTGCTCTTCTTCAGAGTTTGTGAGTTAGAGGGACCAGCTTCTTCCTCTGGTTCATCTTCCTCTGGCTCAACTTCCTCTGGAGCTTTGCCTTTGTCAGAAACATTAATGCTTAAATCTGCAAACTTTTCAACTAGCTTTGACTGGTCAGAGTCAAGCTTATCATCAAATCTAACATGAATAGATTCTTCAATAGTCTTAGCATCAGTGTTATAAAATCTAAAACCTTTAGATCTATCAGAATAACCAAGTAATAGACACTTAGAAGACTTAGCATCAAATTTATGCAATCTATCCTTAGTATTGAGAACATAACAAACACAGCCAAAAGGATGAAAATAAGAAATGTTGGGTTTTATGTTCTTCCACAATTCATAAGGAGTCTTATTCAGAATTGGTCTCACAGAGATTCTGTTCTGAATGTAACATGCTGTATTTACTGCCTCTGCCCAAAAGTACTTAGCCATGCCAGTTTCTTGGAGCATGGTTCTAGCCATCTTCTGAAGAGTTCTGTTCTTCCTCTCAACAACACCATTTTGTTGAGGAGTTCTGGGACAAGAGAAATCATGTGCAATTCCATAGGAATCAAACAGACTCTCAAACTTGTCATTCTCAAACTCTCCACCATGGTCACTTCTGACACGCACAATCCTACAAGCCTTCTCGTTTTGCACTTGAGCAATGAAGGTAGAGAACACAGCATGAGACTCATCCTTGCGGGTTAGAAACTTTACCCATGTCCAGCGGCTATAGTCATCAACGATAACCATCCCATATCTCTTGCCACCTATAGACTCAGTTTTCACTGGTTCAAACAGGTCGATATGCAGAAGTTCTAACGGCCTTGAGGTTGAGACAACATTCTTTGCCTTGAAAGGGACTTTTGTGAATTTGCCTTTCTGACATGCTTCACAAAGAGCGTCTGAAGCGAACTTCAGATTGGGTAAGCCCCTGACAAGGTTTAGCTTGCTCAGCTGAGAAATCTTTCTCATACTGGCATGCCCTAACCGTCTATGCCATACCCACTGCTCTTCATTAACAGACAGAAGGCACTTCACATTCTGAGCCTCCAACTCAGATAATCTGATCTTATAAATGTTGTTCTTCCTCTTGCTGTTAAACAGAACAGAGCCATCGATCTGACTTACAGCCCGGCAGGACTTTTGATTGAATATAACATCATAACCCTTGTCAGCTAATTGACTTATAGACAATAAGTTATGTGTTAAGCCGTCTACCAATAAAACATTATCAATGCATGGACTACTATCTACACAAATAGTGCCAGTACCAATAATTTTACCCTTTTCATTTCCTCCGAAGCCAACTTCGCCTCCAGGCTTAAGTTTCAGCTCTCGGAACATACGCTTTTCTCCCGTCATGTGACGCGAGCATCCACTGTCCAGATACCATGATTGGTGTTTCAGTGGAGCTATCAAGGATATCTGCAACATAGATAATCTTGTCCTTAGGTACCCACTTTCTGGGTCCTCTTTTGTTAGTTACCCCAGAGGTTCTGATCACCTTGGGTGTCTCAACATAATATTTTAAAGGAATGTTTGCATGATATTTAGTCATAGAGAAAGATCCCTTTTTAAGAGGGTTTTTAGCAATTTTAGCAGGTACAGGATCAGGCAATATGGTACCAGAGGGAACAAAGCATTCATACAAGGATTTAGCTTTAGACACAGAAGGCTCATTTCTAATTGGTTTAGAATAGCCAATGCCATGCATTCCATTTCTGCTTACGTCATAGATCATTGAAGCCATTAAGCTTCTATCCACGCTTTTAGTTAGGAATCTTTGAAAAGACTTTTCATACTTAGATTCATTTCTACAATCAGAGGCATCACAGGCAACAATTTCTTCTAACTTAGCAATCTGGTTCTTAAGCACAGAGTTAGAATTTACCAAAGCATGATTTTCATTTTTCAATTCAGAAATAATTTTCTCATGTTCAGAAGGAGTCTTGGAGACAGCAGATAAGTTCTTTTTCAACTTTTTATGCTTAGACAATAAAGAGTTATACTTATCCATGATATCAGACAAAGCATGTTTCAGTTCAGAGGTAGAGAAAGAAGCAAATACCTCATTTTCATCGTCTGAGTTAGGATCTCCTTCTGATTCTGAGTCAGAGTCAACAGCTTCCTTTGACTCTGCTTCCTTGTCTTTGACAATTGCCATGAGTCCTTGGACTTCACCATCAGAGTCAACATCCTCTGACTCTGATTTATCAAATGTCACCATCAGACTCTTCTTGGTCTTGAAGTGCTTCTTTGGCTTCTTGTCCTTCTTCAACTTTGGACAATCACTCTTGTAGTGCCCAGATTCTTTGCACTCAAAACATGTGACTTCCTTGATTGAAGACTTCTTCTGACCTGAGGATTCAGACTTTCCTCTTGCCTTTCCAGAGCCTTTGTATTTGCTCTGCCTGTGCTTCCAGATGCGGTTGAGTCTCTTGGAGATCAGAGTCAGCTCATCTTCATCAGAATCTTCTGATGCTTCTTCAGATTCTTCTTCTTCAGCTTGAAGAGCCTTTGACTTCTCAACCTTAGCCTTTTCAGATTTGGATTTCAAGGCTATGGACTTTTTCCTCAGATCTTGCATCTCTGAGCGTTTCAGCTCATGGCATTTCAAAATGCTGATGAGTTCTTCTAAACTCATATTCTCAACGTCTCTCGTGAGCTCTATTGAAGTCACCAAAGGCATCCAACTTTCAGGAAGACACCTTATGACCCTTATGACATGATCTTTTGTTGTGTAGCTCTTGTTGAGAGGTCGTATGCCAGCTACAAGCAGTTGAAATCTGGAGAACATTTCTTCAATGGACTCATTTGGCTCCATGATGAAGGATTCATACTTTTGGATCAAAGACAATGCCTTTGATTCTTTGACTTTCTTGTTTCCTTCATGAGACATCTTAAGAGAATTAAAAATGCCTTTAGCAAACTCACGATCTGTAATCTTCTGGTACTCCTCATAGGAAATAGCACTTAGAAGAATTGCTCTTGCTTTGTGATGTTGTGAGTACAGCTTCTTTTGATCTGCAGTCATCTCTGACCTTGGGATCTTCTTGCCATCTGCATCAACTGGACGCTCATAGCCATCCACAATAATATCCCAGAGATCTGCATCGAAACCCAGAAAGAAACTTTCCAGTCTATCTTTCCAATATTCGAACCTTTGACCGTCGAACATAGGAGGCTTTGCATTGTAACCATCTCTTTGAGTTTCACTGGTGGTGGCAGCCATTGTTTTTCACACCGGCCCGGATCACTGAACACTGTTAGGTGTGGTAATCAGAACTTGCGCTCTGATACCAATTGAAGGTATGAAAAACGGTAGAAAGGGGGGGTTTGAATAACGTTTTCAATACAAAACTACCACCTTAAAGATTTAGACAAATCTTTCGAGAACTTAAGTGCTAAAGATAAGAGATAGAAGAGCACACAAGGATTTTATCCTGGTTCACTTGATAAATCACTCAAGCTACTCCAGTCCACCCGTTAAGGTGATTTCTTCCTTCTTAGAATGAAGGCAATCCACTAATCAGGTAAGAGTTACAACTGCACTTGAAACCTACAAGTGACTAACAATTACACTGACTTAGCTCACACTAAGATTCACTCTCTTAGTCTTCTCTAGGATCCGATCAACCTTGATCTCCTAAAGGAACTAAACAAACTGTTTATCAAAGAAATGTTTACAAGAGATTTGCTTCTAAAAAGATAATAGTAAACACAATGAATTTCAGATGAAAGAAAGCTTAGAATATTTTGAATATGTCTTGCGCGTGTATTGCTTCTTGGTTTTTTTTTATTCTTGCCGCTTCTTTCAATCTTCAGCCTCTATATATACTCCAAGGATTAGGGTTGAGCGTTGCATGGGAAATGCTACCGTTGGAGGGCAGTTCTGGAAAATCCAGCTTCTGCTGTGGCTGAGAACGTTAGGTAGGTCGTCAGGAAGGTACACTTGCTTTTGTACTTGGATAGCGACTTGACCTTTTAACCTAGGAGACTTCTGATCAGGGGAATACTTCATATTGGAACTTGTGAAGTCGGTTGATCAGAGTCAGAGGGAAAGCACAGATCCTCTGACCATTGTATCTTCTGATTCTGAACTCAGAGGGAAGAACATGGCCTTCAGAGTTTCTTGCTTCTGGACTTCAGAGTTTCCACTATTCAGCTTCTGGATCTTCAGAGTCTTCTACACCATCAGAACATCTGAACCTTCAGTGTTTCTTGGTTATCAGAACTTCTGGATCTTCAGAGCTTCTAGTGACTGAGTCCACATCAGAGTTTGTATAGCTTCAGAACTTCTGAAGCTTTTCCACTGTTCATACTGAACATGGTGAATGCGAAAGCGTTGCTTGGGTTACCCTTTATACACAGTGCTTCTGATTTGTGTGAGATTGAGTTGAGGTCAGAGCCTGTAAATAGCACACTCAGAAAAACACGTTAGAGTACCACAATTGTTCATATCAAAAGGTTAACTTGTAATCATCAAAACATAGAGTTGTACTACTAGATCAAAACTTGATCTTACAACTAGTTTCCTTCAGAATTTCATCAAGCATATCAGAACCACTGTTCAACATTCTAACAGATTTGTGAGTAGCTTCAAGCTTTCTTGTCAGAGTTGCCACTTCCTCTTGAAGTCCTGCATTAATCAACACTAGATTAGCCTTTTCCATAACATCAGCATTATTAAACTTACTTTGTCATTCCTCCAGATCTTCCTTCAGCTTTGTGCTGAGCTCTTTCAGCCTTTCATTCTGAGAGACAAGTTGTTCTATCTCACTTTGCTTTTCTCTCACAAGTTTACATGCTTCTTCCCACTTGATGTGTAGCAGCTTGTAAGTCTCAGCCAGTTCCTCATCTGTAATGTCCTCATCACTTGTATCAGACTCATAGACAGTTCCAGAGAAAGCATTGACTTTGTTTGCAGATATCTCCTCCTCATCTTCAGTGTCTTCATCTGACCAAGTTACCATCATACCTTTCTTCTGCTTCTTTAGATAAGTGGCGCATTCAGATCTGATGTGACCATATCCTTCACATTCATGACACTGCACTCCTTTATTCTGACCAGATTTTTCGTCTTCTTTGGTCTTCCTCTGTGAATTAGTAAATTTGGGTTTGTTATCGAACTTCATGTCCTGGACATTAGGCCTGGTTCTTTTATCAATCTTTCTCAATGCTCTGTTGAATTTTCTTGCTAGCATGGCCAGAGCCTCAGTCAGATTTTCACCCTCACAATCTTCATCATCACCTTCATCAGTGTTTGACACAAAAGCAATACTCTTATTCTTCTTCTCAGATTTTCCACTCAGTTTCAACTCAAATGTCTGCAAAGAGCCAATAAGTTCATCAACCTTCATGTTCTCAATGTCTTGAGCCTCCTCAATTGCAGTGACTTTCATAGCAAACTTCTGAGGAAGAGATCTCAGGATCTTCCTTACAAGCTTCTCATCTGACATAGGTTCTCCCAAAGCAAATGAAGCATTAGACAAGTCACGGACACGCATGTGGAATTCTGAAATAGTCTCTTCTTCAGTCATCATCAGATTTTCAAATTGAGTAGTAAGCATCTAAAGCCTTGACATCCTCACTCGAGTAGTTCCTTCATGTGCAGTTTTCAGAATTTCCCAAGCATCCTTTGCCACAGTACACGTATTGATCAGCCTAAACATATTCTTGTCAACTCCATTAAAAATAGCATTTAGAGCCTTTGAATTTCCAAGTGCAGCTTCATCTTCAACACTGGTCCATTCTTCTTCAGGTTTTTCAACAACAGTAGTAGAGGTGCCTTCAACCTCAGCCTTAGTGGGGTGCTTCCAACCCTTGACAATAGCTTTCCAAGTCTTGTTGTCAATCGATTTGAGAAAGGCTGTCATGCGAACCTTCCAGTAGTCATAGTTAGTACCATCCAGAATGGGTGGCCTATTGACTGATCCTCCCTCCTTGTTATCCATGAGAACTTGAATAAACTCCCTGGAGCTCACCCAACCAGAACAGGGTGCCTGCTCTGATACCAATTGTAATTCAGGTTCCCTCTGATACGATTGTCCTACACGATGCTGGGACAAGAGGTTCGACAATCGCTTAACAATAAACAAAACTTAACAACAAAACAATAACACTCAGAAGTTGTTAACCCAGTTCAGTGAAAACTTTCACCTACGTCTGGAGGGTTTGCACCCAAAGAAAGGAAATTCACTATCTCAAGATTCAGGAATTACAGACACTCATGAACACCTCAGTTCATAGTTCACTTCCTAATCTACCCAGTGTATTTCTACTTAGAATCTCAACCTAAGTATGAGAGCCCCTCTCACTTTCTCTCAATCACTGCCACAGTGATTGGTAAACACAATGAACAATCAGAGTTTGAATGTAATCAAACAACACAGAACCCTTCTTTGCTTTATAGAATCAGTGAGCAAAGAGGATTCACAAATAACAAAGAACGAAGCACACTAACAAATCCTAAAACACACGATCTCTCTCTATCAGCTTCGGTAGACTTCACGTTTTAGGTCTTCATCCTTTTATAGACTTCAGCAGCGGTAGCATGGGCTTTAGGGTTAGCACGGGCTGAAGAAACAGATTCCAATAACAGCAATTTGAAAACGCAATCTTGATAGATTCGGTTTCTTACTGCACAAGTAAAGATAGAAATCAATCTTTTAACAAAGATTGTTTCAACAAATAACAACCCAACAACTAAAACCCTTCTGAGATGGTTACTTGCTCCTCAAGTAACTCAAAACATATCTTCAACAAATCTTCAGAAGGCCCATAACAGAAACACAAGCTGAGGACTGATGTCCTAGCCTCACGAGGTCAGATGCCACGACATCTGCTTCGACAATCAGTTGTTTTGACAAAATGCAAGGCAACATGTTCCAACAAAGATCAAGACAAGAAAAGTCAAAGCATCAAGATTGTCTGTACAAGAATAGTCAAAGCTTCAGAACAAACTATACAAGAACAATCTGACAGAGAAGAAGACTACACTCAATGATATTCTCTTCGTCTATCTCAAAACTGACCAATGGGAGTAATGTTTAGAAAAAGAGCTACATATTCAAATTGAAGTCTCTCTGACATTCTTGAGGAGAAAGTCAAGTGCAAAGGAATCACGTGATACTCCACAAAGCACATTGATCAAGGAAACAAGTAAAACGTTGTCAAAATCAAATTTCCTATTTCTCTCACGAAAGGACTAGATCGATGTTGCATATGCTACCAACCAATTGACAATATACACTTCGTAGCATTTTGCCTCAGGAGAAGAACATAGTGCATTCAATGCACCTGACCATTTCATCTAACAGCTAGAACTCAAGATGCTCTACACGTTCTGACGGCTCTCAACAAACCCTAAAAACACTTGAAGTATAAAAGGAGGACTTGAAGGTTTTCAGAAGCAATAAATTGAACATGAACTTTCATCTGAGTTAAAATCTTCTTCAAGCAAACAAGAAAGAAAATTCCCCACATCGTTTGAGAGAAATACCTAAAAGTCAAATCTTTATATCCAACTCTTTCTAGATCAAGAACACAAAGTACTTCACAAAGTCAAATCTTATTCGTTACTTTATAGTTCATGTGCTTAGTATTTTCTACTATCCCTCTTGTGAGAAGAGAAGTTTGTAGAGCCAAACGATCTTGAAAAAGATCTTAGGAGAAGTCTTGTATAATACTTATTGTATGAGAAGTCCTTAGAATACTAGGTGAGGAGGAGTCCTTAGAATACTTGGTTGAAAGAAGTTCTGTCTAATACTTGTAAGGAGAAGTCCTGGAGAATACTTGGTGTAGGAGGAGTCCTTAATACTTGGATAGTGAAATCTTGGTTAAGCCAAGGACTGGACGTAGCCCCATCATTTGTGGTGAACCAGAATATATTGCTTGTGTCTTTTATCGTTTATCACTTCACGCACTTATCCGCTGCACCAAACGATTGCGAAAAAGGTTTATAAACTTATAAACATTTGAAAACTCAAGTTTTGCACGAACACAATTCAAATCTCCTTTCTTGTGTTACTTTATTACATTTAAAGTTTGAGCCTATTGAAAGTCTGACCTTACCAGGTAGCCTATTTAAAAGTTTGCTTTGTAACAAGACATTGGAGTAGACTGACAAATTTAACTGTAAATATATCAACAAACTTATAAGCTAACAAGCTAAAGTATATTAAAATCATTATATCATCTATGTCAAAGTAAATAGATTATTTGTCCATTTCTGAAGATGCTAATATCGTTAAATTCTTGTATACTCTAAGATATTTAAACATATAAATAAGTCAATAAAGATATAATTTAAGATATAAAATAATTTTATATTTATTTAAATTTGTCGACCTATTAGGCTTATAAGACTTTTTAAGTGGCATAAGTTTGACATTTTTAACAAAATATACTTTTAGTAAAGTCTTGGCATTATCTATTTATAAATTTAGCATGGCCTGAGCCTGATATAGGCAAGGCTATAGGCCTTGTCGGCGGCCTGGTCTACTTCCATCCCTAAATATATCATTTGTGACATTTAAGTGTTATAAAACCATCTAAATACCGACATTTTCTCTTGAATGTCAATAATGAAGTGCCACTAAAAACAATTTTCTAGTGGAAGAAGAAAAATAAGATATTCTTAAACCATACTTTTTAAAAACAGATCAACCGGTTGAATCAGAAAATAGTTAAGCAACCAGTATATTTAAAGAAGAAAATCGGTAGATTTCATGTACCGATCAAGAACATTGTCATAATCGGTGCTTTTGAACTAGTTTATAATTTTCGTTCAAAAAAAAAAAACTAGTTTATAATTTAAATAAACCCAAAATTCAGAGAAAATATATTTCCATTATAAATTTAACAAAAAAAATGTATTTACTCAAACAAATGTGTAATATAATGTTAGAATACCTGACACATGAATTTTTTTCTTTCTATTTTCCATTTATTATCCTTTAAAATATACATTATCATGATTTTATGTCAACTTAAAATTTAATTTGATTTAATGTCCTAATATTTTATGATAATGAACTATTTAACATGTTATATTTTATTTAAAATACATATTTAATTATTTTAACCATTAACCATAATTGAACTATTGAACTTTGAATCAATAACTTCATTGGTTCAATGATCTCTCAGGTTTTTAAAACATTAGTACTCCGATCCATTCATTTCAATATAAGTGTCCATTTAGAGAAAATGCACACATATTAAAAAATGCAATAAATTTTGTAAACTTTTTAAAACATATCATTTGTTTCCCTATTTTACTCTTTACATTGTACTTTTATCTCTCATCATGTATTATTTTCATATATAGGGACATTATATGTAAAAACATCAATTAATACTTCATTGAAATTCTAAAGGCATGTTTGGTATGTTGTATAGTATAAGGTCTGATAGTATAAAATATGATTGTATGAGGCCTGATAGGATCAGGCCTGATACGATGACGGTATCAACAATGGTGGGAGTGGTGGAGCGTGGTGGTGGTGGCGACGGTGCTGGCGACAGTGGTGGAGGGCGATGGCGGCAACGATGGTGGTAGTAGTAGCAATAACGATGACAATATCAACGAGGGTGGTGGAGGGCGTCGATTGTGGTGGTCGTGGTGGCGACGACGGTGCCGGTGGTGGCGGCAATGGTGGCAGCGGTGGTGGTGGAGGGTGGTGGCGACGACGTTGGTGGTAGTGACGGCAATCGTGGCAGCGGTGTGGTGGTTAATTAAATATATTCAAGTAGTCTATGCATCACACTCTTATCATATCTTATACATAATCAATAGGATGAATTAAATAATCCATCATTTTAATGTATAAGGGGAGATTGATGTATAAGCTTATACAATACAATGTGAGCAGCAAACAATGAATAAGTACATAATGTATTGTATAAGCTTATACTATCATGTCTAATACGGTAGACCAAACGAGTTTTAAGTGAACAATTATTGTGAAACAATTTTTTTCTCTATAAATGGACAGTTATTATGAAACAGAGGAAGTACTACTTTAAACACTTTAGTGTGTGTTTGGATTAGCGTTAGCAGAATTGGATCTGGCCAGAATTGAATCTGGAAGAATTGGATCTGGTAAACGTGAGTTTGAGTGACGTGATTTATGTTTGGATACATTTATCAGGAATTGGATCTGATAGACTTGAATTGGATCTGTAAAAGGGTGAGGGGACAATTGGATCAGCATTGATGCTGAAGCAACAAATTGTTGTGTTAGGATGGATCCAATTCTGGGGCCAGAATTGGATCAGCATTTAGCATCCAAACATCAATGGAGATTGAAAAATCACGTTTGAAATCTTTAAACGTGGATCAGGCCTGATTCAACGTGCATCCAAACACACCCTTAAGCGATTGCTATTTTTGAGAACAAAAAGAAAATACTAAAAAATAGGAAGTAGGCAAGTAGCACAAATTTTAAAATGGAATTATTGTTATATTTGGCTCTTACTTTAATTGACACTTATCCATTGTGGCTAAGGTTACACTCTATCTACTAATAATCCACTTGGCAAAACCCCAAATAGCTCCTCTTGCGATAACACTGCGTTTTTTTAGGTAAAAATGCGCCATAAAAAGAAAACTCAATTCCATTACGTTTTTTCTACTTTTATATATATACACAATTATACACACATTATTGGGCCTTTTTCCCTTCTTTCTCTTGAGAAAGATCGATTAAATTTGAACCATTTTGGTCAAAAGAAATTTCCAAAATTTGGCATGGATTGGACAACAAGTGTTGGTTCCTTTTCATTCAAATATTGGAGCAAATTATGAACACGGTGGGAAAAGACCTTTCCTCTTCCTCCCTTATTGGATTTGACCAATATATAATTATCTGAACGTTTTTGGGACCTAGTTACAAAGGAAGGAGACATGTTCAACATCACAAAAGATACGCATTTTTGCCAACCAAACCAAACCCTATACAGTGCAAGAGTCTATATCAGTGATTGTAATTAAAAATTCGATGCACACTTCAATTTTTTTGTGTAGCAGCTAACACTTTTCACAAAGCTAGCCGCCACAACAAGTTGCCTTGTCCAATAATAAGACATGGAAAGAAGATATAGCTTGGTCCATGGTACAAGGCATATGGAAAAGAAACACCCAAAAAGATATACGCAATATCTCGATTGCGACCACTTTTTCTTCTATAAAACAATTATTTAAAATATTAGTTTGTTTTTTATTTCATTTCTCTTTGTATAATTATTAATCAAAAAAATATAGGTTTTTCTTACATGGAATGCATCATTAGCTTTTTCAATTGAGAAGAAGCTCTCTCAATTCTGACGCAACAGAAGGCGTCTTTCATACAAATTTCCCATGTCATGTCCATTTTCATGATTTTTTTCCAAGGGGTGTGATATCATTCCCAAGATTACCGTCAGACCAAATCCGATACAGCAAATGGGACCAAAAGGTGAATAAGATAATGATTTTTAATGTATACTTGTATTCACGTTTATTGATAAGCAAGAGCATCTTCTTCAATAAATTAATTTTCCCAATAGGATTTTTTCTAATAAGGTTTTAATGAGGCATCTCTTTTAAAGTATTTTTTCCTTTGAGATGGGGTAGTTTTAGTAGTAGTTGGATCATTGTCATTGTAAATGATGTTACGATTAGCTTTCTTTTTCTCTCTCTTTCTATTTGTATTAGGTTTAAGTACCCCTTGTACTTCATTTCAATATAATTCTTTTTGCCTATAAAAAAAACATAACATTTAAGCAATTTACCACAACGGATAAAAATTTTTACACAATTTTTCATATATATATATATATATATAGAAAAGTTGATAAATATGAAACAACATATAATTTTTTAATCTAAGAACTCAAAAAATAAATTTGTCTGATAAAGCGGGAGCGGATGAATCTTATTTTTAAGAACTACCGACTGAATCTATAATAATTTTATTTTTGTTCGGTATAACAATAAGGAAGACGATTTGATTTAATTGGAAACATCTACATTTTTCTCATTGCTCAAGAGAGTCTATTAGTTAAACAAATAATTCATTGATATTGATGGGGGATATGCAAATTTAGAACAAATAAGAAAATTGAATATTCTGCTCACTAATGATGGGGGATATGCAAATTAAACAAAAGTGTTGATTCTAATTTTTCTCTAAACTGAAGTCCAAGTTTAAAGGAGCTAAACATGATTGTTCCGACAGAATCATGAATGAGTTGACGATGCCAAATGCCAGAATTAGCAAGCAGAATTGTCAAGATAAGTAAAAGACAAGGAAGATAAGCAAAATATAACTGCTGCTGGAAATTAAATTAAATTATGTACAAATGATGATCCTTGAAACTATGTTTCAAGGTTTACACAATTGAGGTTCTCTTTGCTTTCATCACTCCAACTAGCGATTGGATTTGATCCATCACAAACTAAGCTAAAGCAGGGGAGGGGTTAAGAATTTACAAACCAAACACTAATCCTAAGTTTAAGCCTAAGATATGCTTGGTATTTCTACACCCTAAACTAAAGTCACACTTCACCTAGTAAGCTTTTTTGCATCTTGAGCATTTTCACTGTACAAGATAGGAGATCTCATTATCACTCACATATAATTGCTTTCTCCAGGTTCAAGAATAAGACTTAACCAAGCCAAAGTTCACAAAAGATCTGGACTTGAAAAGGCCACTAAAGAGAGATCTGGTAGGAGAATCCTGGTGGGTAGATTTCAACTCATCAGGGGTACCCTTTACTTTAAGTATAGTGTTTCCAATTGCTTGCCGAATAGATTCTATGGTCTTGGAATCCACAAGGTAACCAGAAGCACCACTAACATAGAAGGTGTTCACAGCTTTGTCTCCTTTGGTGGTTACTTCTGCTCTTGTAACTGTTAAGCTGTTCTCTCTGAAGATGCGTGTGACATTAGATAGTAGTCCCACTCTGTCAGTGGTGCAGAGTTCTAGCTTCAAACCCTGAATCAAGAAATAGCAAAGTCAAGTTAATAATCTTAAGAATTAGAAGGAGACTAATCAAAAGGGGTAGTTGATAAAGAGATAAACCAAAAATACCTAACTGGCATACAAATAAGAAAAGACTATTTAACTTGCACAAGATTTGTTGACTAAAAATAATATAAGTTTAGCAGAATTTAGGAGCAAAGGACACTAACCAATGATATAAAATACAATCTATAGAAAGAAAGGGTTACTCTCTGTTAACTAAAATATGGTTTAGCAGAATTGAAGAGAAAAAGTACAATAATGAGATATAAAACAATTAGATACACAAAGAAGGGTTGTTGTTCACTTAAAATATGGTTTAGTTTTAGACAAGCCAACAAAATTGTGGCTTGTCTTCAAAATAGACTAACTATTAACAAAAAGAAAAAGATACTATCAGGTTGAATAAGTCTATTTCGGTCTTCAATGAGAAAATCAACTTGGTAGTGGGGCATGACAATTGGAGTCAAAGTTCCTTCATTTGCAATTCAACTAATCTTGGACGACCATTACAAGGTGTTGTTCACATGATATCAAATACAAAGGGTCATGGTCAACCTAATTTTCAATGAAGAATAAAAATAAATCACAGCTTTGAAAAATAATATTTAACAAGGGTAACAATGAAAAACGTGGCTGGATGAGTTCCATATGCAGGTTTCCAATTCTGAGCAAACTAAAGCAGGAAATCATAGATAACATAAAGTCCCTCACCTCAGAAACTCTTCTCTCAATTGCAGCCTCAAGACATTGAATCACTCTTTGTCTCTCTGCATCTGATTTTACAGGGGACCCGTCAATATGCCTTATGTAATATTCCTACACAGTACATATACAACCATAAAACATTTAGCCAATGTTCTTAAAAAGACAAACAGACCATAAACCTTAGACCAAGCAACAAAATAAAGGAATATCCCATCTGTGTCCATGTATGTGTGCAGAACAAAGTGGAAAAATGTTATACCTGATATGCTTGTGGCCCCTCAGCATCAATATTAGCATGAAAAACCACATACTGCATGTCTGTCAAAGTACAAACGGTGTCAAAGAGAAGCTTTGGCCTATCCTTGGATATGATGGTAACCACAGAATAATCCTTGTCAGACCAGTTCACCACAGTCACATTTGGTCTTTGCTTCTCATCAAAGTCATCATCATCAACACGTTCATAATCTCTATCAGCAAACATCATCTGGTGAAGCCTTCTCTCAGTGTGTGTGACTTCATCAGCCACAACCGTCTTGGCTCCCCTCCACTTATTCCCACCACCAAGCACATTACTCAGAAGCTCCTTGATTAGAGAAAGCCTCTCCGGGTCAGTTATCGCGGATCCGGTTTCTTCGTCACTCACGTGCATCACAGCAGCTGCACGGGTGTTGTGAGTCCACACCTCTGCATTCACTATGTTACACTTGAGGTTGGTGAGAACAGCACTCACTTCTGAAAGCAGCCCTGGCCTATCAGTTCCCATAAGCTCTATTGCAGTGTGGTCTAATGTTTGCTTAACCCCAACAGATCTCACGGGAGATGTAACACAAGATTCAGGACCAAGAGCCTAGAAACATAAACAGCATCAAACACAGGTATAATCACTAGTAGTACATTGAATTAAAGAGAAGAAGTTTTAGAATCCCAAATGAGACACACACCTTATGAATGTAATCCAAAATGGCTTCATCTGTAACCTTGTTTCCATCTTGGCCAGTGACATTAAAAACTGAAAGACAAGAACAAAATTATTCAACTTCACCCCCCAAAATTTATATCAATGTAAAGTTTAATAGAAAATGTGATAGAAATTAGTCTATATTGAAGAATTAAATTACCATCCATAAACCATCCACCATCAGAAGATATGTAAGCCTTAGTGATGATAAGGTTTAAATCAGTGAGGATTTGAACAACTTCGAGAAGTATTCCATGTTTGTTTGCACTATCAACCTGCAAAAACAATTTGACTTAGTAACATTAAGACATGGAAAAGCTTTTCATCAATCACAAAAGGAGTAATTGCAGTCCACAAAAGGAAGAACAAGAACAAGAGGAAATAGGCATACCCGTATGACAGTGGCATTTTTCAAGGCATCATTATCAATTACAACCCTGACAAGACAAGATAGCAAGTGGACCAATAAGTAAGGATAGAATCATTCAAATCTTCTTTTCTCTCAAAAGGGAAAAAGAAAATTGCTTTCTTACATCAAATAAGAAGTGAAATTTAGTAGTACCTGGGAGGGTTCATTCTCCTGAAGAGTTTCTCATATTCATCATCCATATAGCTAGAGAAGCTCATGTTAACCTCTGAAATAAAAGCTACAACAGAGAAAACAAACCAATCACAAGATAGAACATGGAAACAGAAACAAACAGAACTCACATAACAACTTGTGAAACTCAATAAATATATATATATATATATATAGATATAGATAGTAAGAAAAAAGGGGATAATGATGGAGAAAAAACCCTCTTTGGGAAGCTCTTGTGAGAGGGGACAAAGTGAGGTGGGTGAAAGATAGTGGCCAATAGTAAAGAGATGAAGAATAACCAAGTAATGAAGAAAAGCCAGGACCCAAAAAAAGTGCTTAGCTGTTAAATGTTACTAATATTCTAAAAAGAAGGAATCACAGAACAGAACCCATTAGTCCAATGAAACCCCAACAAGCCAGAAGAGAGTGAGGGCCACAGGAACAGGCAAAGAGAGTCAACACAAGAAGAAGACACCAAATCAAAAGACTTGAAAACCCAGAACCCAATTGTGACCATAACCCAAGAAGCAAACAACAACATACACAAATTCACAAAACCCAGATGAAAAAAACCAAAAAGGAAACAAATTTGGAAGAAACAACACATACCCATTACAGTTTTCTGAGTAATTCTTGTTCTGGTCTCTCAAAGGAAGAAGCTTTGTGGTGGTTTCAATTCAAAGCAACAGTGGATATATATATATACAGAAAAACATGTGGGTATATTAAAAAATTTAAACTTTAAACACCCCACAAGGATCTCACATAGACACTTTTGATCTTCTCTCTAAAATAGTGCTAAATAAAGTAATCAACAATAACAAATTATAAATTTTGTTGATAAAATGAACAAAAATGAAAAAGAGAAAAAAGGGAAAAAAAATAAAAGAAAATCAGAACCAACCCGACACGATGCTCCAAAACCTGCAACTTGAAAAAGTACTCAAAAAACTGCAGGTTCTCTTTCTCTTTCTATGTCACTGTCTTCTCTCTTTCTTTCTTTCTCTCTCTTTATGTTATTCCATTTTTTTGCTTATTTTCTTTGATTTGTTTCCTGTTTCTGTTACTACTGTTCAGAAACCGAATGAATGTTATGTTACTACTTCAATGAGAGAACCGACGACGCATGTTAGTGAGAATGGTTTTGCGGTGGAATGGGAGGGGTGTGGTACATGTGAGGGGTGTTAAAGTGAGCAGGAGGGTGTAATGAACCACATGGGTGGAAAAGAATTTGATACCCTAAAAAATATTGATTTAAAAATTAGGAAATATTTATCCATATTGTAATATTAAATATATGATAATATGGATATTACAATATAATATATTGAATATTATCCATATTGTAATATTCCATATATGATGATAAGTTTCTTACTGCAATAGTTAGCTCCTTAAGCATCTAGTCTAATATTCAATTTATGGATGGTTTGTACCGGGAAATATTTATTGGGAGAATCTACTCAATTAATATGATCCGAGAGTCTCAAATGATTAGTCTCATGAGAGTTGACTGTGAAATACTTGAGAAAAAAAAATGATGATAAGTTCCCCTAAAAAAATGATGATAAGTTCAAACTTCAATAAATGTTACATTTTGTTAGTAATTATCTTCTATTTATAATATTTTTAGTTTTTTACAAGTATCTTTAATTATTAAAATGGAAAATATGCCGAAAAAATATATTTTTAAAGAATCAAATCCTGTAAGGATTACATTAATATTTAATTAAGTTTTATGATCTCTTATTGAATTAAAATAAAAAATTGGAAGGTGTGACTAATTGTATTTAGAAATTTCTTTGTTACCAAAAAAATTCTTTACACCGTTAATGGATAGTAAATAAATTCTGTTTACTTCATGACCAAAAATAATAATAATTTTTTTTTTGAAATTAAAAAAAAATATTTATTGTAATTGTTAACTATTTTCATAACAGTTTTCAGTTTTTAAAAACTGAAAACCTGTTTAGTAAGACTTGTTTTCAAAAACAGTTTTTGAAAACAATTCTCATTTTCAGTTTTTAAAACTAAAAAACTAAAACAGCTAAAAGATGTTTTCAATTTCAGTTTTTAGTTTTCAGATATCAGTTTTCTAAATGTTTGAAAACTTGTTATTCAAACTGTTTTCTTCTTCTGAAAACTGTTTTTAAGAATTGTTTCTGAAAACTGTTTTAAAAACTGAAAATTAGAACTGCAATCAAACATATATGGGATTGTTATTTAATAAGATGAATGTGAAATTTCATTTAATTAATAAAAAGAAATTTTTTAAAGACATTTTATGGTAGCATTGATGACGGTGAATATACTGGTAGTTAATAGTTGGACCTTGTTACCTCCAAGGTTTAAGGAGTGAATCAATTAATGATAGATATACTGGTGCATTGATCATCGTAGCAGTAGCACACTAGCACCAACGAATGTGCCTTTTCACCATCACTCCCTGAAACCTTAAAAATCATTGTGGAATTTCATAATTGTTTCAAGAGTAATTATTTCTTCACACCTCATTTTTGAGGTGTGGAGAGGTGGAGGAAGAGAGAGATATGGAGAAAGGAGAGAGAAAGTAAAGATGTGATATGTGATTTGATTGATAGAGAAAAGATAAATAAATGAGAGAGAAGGTGGAAAAAGAGTGAAGAGGTGTGTATATATCATAACCCTTGTTTCAATGTAATCCTAATTGATCACGCCTTTGCTAAAGAAACAAAAAACAAAAAAATCTCTGTAGTTAAAAAATGGTTGCTCATGTGTGTTGGCACACACATGAGTTTTAGCAATGAATTAGTGTAAAATATCCACCATGCCCCTATCTTTGCAGTTTAAAAATTCAAAATATCATCAATAAAGTAATAATACTACTATGAGTTATACTTGAAAAATAAATTACTTCTTCATACTAATATCAAAAAAAAAATTACTTCTTCATACTAATAATAATAATAATAATTAGAATTTTTGAAAGATAAATAGTATACTTATATTAATAAGAAATTAAAATACTATAATTATAGTAATAAATTAATAATACCAACACCACCTTTTGATATTCTGATGGGATTCCAGGCGCCCTCATCTACTGATCGTTGGATCTGAAGGGCAAGCCGATCCATGCATAATAAAAAAAGATAAGGAGAGAGTGGTCCACCCTACCTGAAGGCCCGTTGAGGTGAAAACTGAGGAAGCTTGGAACCGTTCCAAAGAATGGAAATGGAGGGAACCCAAAGTCTGCTTCCATTTCCATACTTATTAATAGACTTATGATCAGAGATTTTCTTCTTTGGACGCCTCGCATAATCAAATCAATAATGGATGGATGGAATCCAAAGTCATACAAGATTGCTCGAAGGAAATCGCCGATCATAAGTCTTCTCAAGATCAATCTTCAGAGCCACAAGACCACCACCTTTCTTGTGGGAGTTAAGGGTGTGCATGAGACTTCCTGTCTAATTACACATATTTAATTCTTAAAGTGTCCCTATTAATTTGTTATAACCATCTCTTATTCTTTCTCTTTATTTTATTTCATGCAAATTTTATAATTATATACTGTATATATTTATATAAAACAAGTCGACTACTTATTATTTAATAATTTTTGTGCATATTAAAAAAAACTATGAACTAATTATTAATAAAAAATGTTAAAAAAAATGTTGCTAGCATTTTTCTTCATGTATATATTAGTGATATATAGGTGTTCCGATTAGAAACAATAGTGACAGTGATAGACCCAAAATTCTAGCGGAAATAATACTTTGTAATAGTCTAACCGCCTATGTCATAAATGTCAAAAGTCTTTTTTTTAAGGTACAAATGTTCCCTTTTATAAGGGTACATGGAAACTCTAGGGACTAAGTTAATGGGTCTGTTTGGGACTCCCAACAACCCTCACATCAATTCACTCACCCTGTGACGGTTGCTATCTGATCCTTGAGTACTAGCCAATGTTCATCCATCTTGATCACGCGACGCTTACCAATTTGAGTCGCCCTTAAAGTCTTCATGGGCAGGACCCCCTATTTCTGCGAGGGTCTCGCTTAGTTCTACAAGTGTCTAATATAAAGCGTCTAAATAAACATAGATAAAGTTAGGTTAATTTACTCTAATTCTAAATAAAGTTTGTGTAAGGTGATTTAGACAATCCTATATACTACTATAAACTAAATTAAGAATATTGTAACCACATGATTTGAGGGAAAAATGAAATGCAAAGTGACTTGGTGAGTAAGTGATATTATGATGCGTTGCACACATGCGTGTCTTGCGCTTGCGTGCCGGCCGAATGTCCATCATCACGTGGCCCCATCTGTGACATGTACCTTTTCCCTCACCCCCTCTTCCTCTTGTAGCACCACCCACAACCTTTATCTGCTACAACCATGTGTACTTTATTGCACCTCTTGAAAGTTTATTATGGAAGAAAGAAAGGAAGGAAATCAATGTATTTAATTTTTAGAATTATATTCACGGTGATCATAAGTGTACTGTGTTTAATTAAAATAAGTTTAAGGACGTACGTACAAATACAATGATAGTATAACAATCTGATACGTTGAGTGAGTGGTACAGCATAATAGCATTGTGGTATATATGAATCATGTCTGTGTTTGGTGCAGAGTAGTGCAGAAGAGGTTGTGGGTGCAATTAATGCGAGCATATGCTGGTGTTTCATCTAAGCGATTCCCACTTGACCATTTGCCATTGAAAGCAAAGACCATTTGAGGATCATAAATGTGTGTGATCAGAAACCTGTCATGTGTGTTATGATCATTAGTATTTATTTCTCTTTTCATATATATAGGAGTAATAGATATAGTATTCCTTTAATTATAATAATAATATTACACACTACACCAGAAAAGGGCTTTTACAGCGGTTCAGGTGGCAGCCGCTGTAAAAACACAAACACGGAGCGGATGATGGGCTATTACAGCGTTTTCTTAAATAAACCGCTGTAAAATTGTTCCCTATTAAGAGCGGTTCAGGTCTCAACCGCTGTAAAAACAAAAACACGGAGCGGTTGATAGGCTTTTACAGCGGTTCGTTTAAGTAAGCGCTTTAAAAGATAAGTAAAAAATAAATCTTGGATTTTAAATTTGTTTCATATGAGATTCTAACCCGGATACCTTAGGCTATTTCAAAACCAATTTCCACTGGACTCAGATAAGATTTATGTTAGTGTTTCGATTTGTTAATATTTATCAATTGATTTCGTAAAATTGCAGAACCCAATAACTTTACCCAAATCCCGTAAACCCTTATCAGTTTCGTTCTATCTCGATGGTGCTACCTCAGTCTCTCTCAACCGCTGTGCTCCTTCTCTCAACCCCTACACCCCATCGTGCCGCCACCGTCCCTGGCGCGCCGCTGCCGCTCTTGTTTTTCATCGTCCAACACTTTGGCTCAAGGTTCTTGGCCGCAGAACTGAGGTCAGTGGTTCTCTATCCTCGATCTGTTAACGCTGAGGAAGGCCAGCGACTCCAATTTCTCCTCCACGCCTTCCAAACGCATCCTTGCGAGAAGGCCTCGCCTCTTCATCCTCCTCCCCTGCACATTGGCCCCTCACGGTGGTGGAAGGTTAGGTTTGTTTGTTTACTTTGTTTCTTATTTAAGCCTGTTATAATTTATTTGGAAGGTTGTTATTGGAATTGGATTGATATCTGATTGAAATTGTTGGCTAAAGTAGTTTTGAGTTTGATCATTGTGTTTTTCTGTGTGATTGTGTAGATGGGTCGAATTTACCGATAAAATAGTTGCTAAGAGGGTTGCCAATATGTTAAATGGTGAACAGATAGGTATGTGCTTGTTTGAAAGTATAGTATGGTGTTTACTTGTGGTAGCCGGGTTATGCTCTAGTGGGGGCTGTACTTGTTCTTCCTTATTGTCTTTTAATGGAAAGCACAATGTTGTTCTATTGTCAATTCTAGTTATTTTATTCCTTTAATTTTGTGAAAGAGTGATCGGCTGCCGGATGTTACGACGATCGACGGCGGGCTGGATGGGGAGGAGAAGAGGAACGGGCTGATGCACGTTGAGGGGATTCCGGCTGGGCTTCCGCGGCTGCACACGCTCCGTGAAGGTACGGTTGTGCTCATGGTTTTATGATGATATTGAGTTGATTCAATGATTATCTCAGTGACTGTGTATTGAGCTTGAGCTATAATCTGGCAAATTTTTGGTGTTCAATTGGTTCAGCTGTGTGTTAATCTCTTTTTGATCTGTTTCCGCAGCTTGGAATGTGTATCAAGTTGTGATTTCTCACTTAAGGAGTGTGGGTTTTTCACTTCACATTTTTAGTGTAATTAGAGACATTGAAGTCAATTTCAAACGGGTTGGAATGAATTGATTCTGTTATTTTTTCTTGTGTATTTTTATTATTGGCTCTGTTTTTTGTTGTTTTGGTTATGTTCTATGATGTTAACATGATAGAAGAAGATGACAAGATGTTATAGAAGACTAAGATATGGGTTAATCTCAACTTTTTTTCTAGACTAAGATATGTTTCTCGCAGGAAAATCTACGAATACTGGTTCCTTTATGAGGAATATTTTAAGACCAACTTCTCCCAAATCTCCTGTTGCAAGTGCTAGTGCCTTTGAAAGCGTAGAGGGATCAGATGACGAAGATATTATATCAGAAAGCGCTAATTTAGATACTACATATCTGCACTCGAATGGAGATGTTGTAAGCAATGCATTTGTTCAATTAAGTTTACTTTTCGTTTGATTTTCTATATAAGAAGAAAGTTTAGTTTTGAGATGATAAGTAACTTGGCCTTTGTTTCTCTGCTTTTTTTTCCTCCTTGCCCTTCCCTCTCCTGCTGGGCTTGCAATCACTCTAGCTTTTCTCTCAATACTTTTTAGCTGTGCTAATATGATGCAGTGTTCTATATTCACTAAGGTAAACAAATTGAATTACCTTTTAAGATTGATTTTGAAATGCATGCAGGGGGCTGAAGGTAAAAATCCATACGAGACTTTACCTAATCATGTTAATACTAATGGAGAGCATATGGCAATCACTGCTTCAAGTATGATCCGTTCTCATAGTGTTTCTGGTGATCTGCATGGTGTTCAGCCCGACCCAATAGCAGCTGACATTTTGAGGAAAGAGCCAGAGCATGAAACTTTTGCTCGATTGAAAATTACACCTATTGGTATGAACTAGGAAATATAGCTTATTCTCTTGAATGCCAATAAATTGCTCCAAACGGGCTCTCTCATGTCATGCATAGATTCCCCTTCCTTTAAAAACTTGCTAACAACAGTTAAAAACTTGCTTATGGGTTAGTTACTTTTCTGTATTCCATATTTCTTTTGGGAAAAACTTAGATACAGTACCATATGTATGGTTGGTACTGTTCTCCAATAAAAATGTGACACCTAGGTTACTTTAATTGCACATTAGATCTAGTAACTCAACCGTGATTATTTCTGTTAACTCTGAGTTAGCTATTGTTTCGTGTCTCTTATCCTTTCCGTTTTGTTAACTATCGTTCTGTTTATCATCGACCATTATTTTTTCACCATTCATGCAGAGGATAAAAAGTGCAGGAACAAATCCAATATTTGAGATTGGGTCGCTCAAGTTTGAGGGATCCCAAATCCACCGGTTAATAAGAGAGCGATCCCATTCAATTCAATGTTGATTGACATGAAGTTGAAATTAAAGAGTACTGAATTCTAGATCCACTTTCGCAACAGGGGAAACCATGGTCACTTCACTTGTGCTTGCTGTGACATCAACCTTTTCAATTTTGTAAACAAGTAAATCTTGAAAATTCAAGGACTTGCTGCAGTCATTGATGGAAAGAAACCTGCAACAGTGTCTGGTACCTTGATCAATGCAACAGAATTTGTATTCAAAGTTTTGAGAAGGTTCGAGAAAGGATTGAAGAGCAGGACCAGGGGGAGGGGGCTACAACTTTTCCTTTAAGCGGTTTGAAAGGTGAATTTTTTTTTCTCTGCTTAACGGCGTCAAAGTTATTTGAACGGGGACAACAGTTGTAGAAATTAAAGCCATATGTCAAATTCTGATTGGGCAACAACATGTACTGCACCTGCGGTACTGCATGTAAGTTTTACCCTTTCTTTTTTCTGTACTTTACAATTCTGTACTTTACAATAAAATACACAATAGTTTGTAATTTCATGATTTAGAGATAGGTGAAGTTAAGGACGTGGTTGATATGCTTTAGAAATTGTTGATTTTATGGCTGAACTAGCATGGTAGGTGATGGTATATAGGAATAAAAGAAAAAGACTTTTTATAGCGGTTCCACAATAAACCGCTGTAATAGAGAGACGAATTACGGCGGTTTTAATTATAAAACCGCTATTAAAGATGTTCACTAGCTAATGTATAGCTAGGCAGCATGCAGGAGCCACCATTACAGGGGGTGTGCCTTATCAAAGTCACGGCAGATTTGTCTCCTGTTATTTGACCAGCACAGTGGAATTGAGAAGTGAATTGGTTCCCATGTACAAGGGAGACCCACCTAAGTGGTGTCCTAATCAGCCTCTTTTTCTTGGGGGAATGAAATTTCAATGACTTTATTTCGTAGGTAGTAATGTAATGTAAAACACACAAATGCTTTGGACAATGGTATCCACTTTTGCCCACTTGAGTATCAATCCTCTTCAATTTTCTCTGACTTGATAATATTGTTCCACTCTGCTTCCATATCTGTTCAACCACTCTGCTTGTTGCTCAATTACAATAATTTATTCAAGAATCAATTCTTTAAATTTTATCCTTTTTATATGATAAAAATGAAAAATATGTGGATATTGATAGTTAAATATCTTCTGATTTCGTTCGTCATTGAGATTTGAGAAGGATCAATGTAAAATACTAGATCGACATGACACTTGACAGTTGACTTAGATGTGTAGAGTAGACAAGTTACTGAGCTACGTACTTTTTTTTCTGAACCATACATGTGAAAAACACATGGAAGCTCAGGGCAAAGCTTTGACGAGGTCACAAAGGCATGTTTCATGACATTAATTTCCCCCTTCTTTGTTTACCATTTTATTTTAATATTTTCTCTAGTTACTAGTTACTACTATAAGTTTTAATTGAGATTTGTGCAAAGCCCGTACTCGACAGAAAACTATATAAACCAAAATAATAAAATAAAATACATATCTTTGTTTTCAATTGAAAATCTGCTAGCACATGTTAATTAGTGTAATAATAGGAATTAGTTACTCATTTCATACGTGAAGAAAACAGTGAATGCAATCATGATTGGTTCTACACAGTAGAAAAGCATATTCTACATATACTGAATTCATTGATGTGAAATGAAAAAAATAAATTATTTAATTTTGCATCAATCAGAGAATGATTCACATTATACATTTCCAATGTAGCAAAGTACATAAATTCTGAATTCCTCTAGTACGAATGCGTATCAACATACGATACGTGTCACCGTATGTAAGTAAAACCTATCAATAACGACTAACGACCTTTATTCATAACCGTCATCCATTTCAACTATGATTAGTTAGGTAAGAATAGCTGTTTTTTAACAGTGCCTTTCATTGAACTTGGTGCACCCTATACATTGTAGTCAACGGTCCACATGATTAGACCCCTATTCTATATTTATATTTTTACTACTTTGTTGGTATGGTAAAAGGGAAAAGAATAATTTTTGTTTTAACTTTTCGAGAGCGGTACAGTAGCACGTAGCATGTGGGTCAACTGCTAGCTGGCGTGGCTGTCACGACCCCAGCACGTGTGACTGTACATAGACCATAATAATCTCCTTTTATTTTAGCACAAACAATCTTTCGAGCCGACAACAATGACTAATTCTTTCACTTTAGATGCTTACATTAGACGGTAAACTTATAACCGCAATATGTGCTCCACTTTAAAGGACAATTATCGAATCTCCTTACAACCTCATAGTTAAGAAATGAAGTGAGAAACTAACTCCTATCGACACCTGCCTTGAGGTATTTACTTTTTGTTTGAACTTTTTATTCTTGGAATCATAAATTAGAAAGAGGAAAAAAAAGTTCAAGAGACTCTTGGGAGGGACACATGAAGGGTCATCATCAACATGGAAGATTGAATTAGAAATTTAATTACTAGTAGTTTTTAAAGTAAATAATAAACGAAACTATGTAAGAATTAAGAAAGGAGCAAATTTCTAAATATTTTTTTAAGTATAATACATTAATCATCACTTGTTAAGGAAAAAATTAAAGTAGTTTGTATATGTACGTGATCAGTCATGTTTTTTTAGTTTAATTGTTCGGATTTCTTGTAGGGATGGGTAGTATGATCTCCACCCCGTCCTCAAATATGATTTAGGGGATTTTATGTACATACCATCTCTATCTCTATATATAAAAAAGAAAAGAATCAAGAAACATGGTCCCAAAATGAAGGGTATATATACCACACTGAGATTCTGAATGATGGAATATGATCATTATTTTTAGACTCTCAAACCTTTAATATATAATATATATACACTTCATCTTTTGTTAATTATATTTATTTTTCTATCACTTTTCTTTTCTTTCTCCTTTTCTCTTATATTTAAATATGAATGTAGACATCAACATATATATGATTACAAAACATTCTCCCAGGGAAAATAGTATCCCTAAATCGATCGAAAATGGAGCAGGAATAAGAGGAAAGAAAGGAAAATATTACATAGTATCTTAAATCAATATGTAATTAAGGAATAAATGTTAAAAATATTCACCAAAAGCCTAGTTTTATTTAAATTATCAATATTTTTACTAATTTTTAATGAATAATACTAAATAATACCATTTTTTTAACTAATCGATTTTATTTGTATGCACTAATTCTATATCATTCATTTTTGCTAAGATCTATAAAAATGAACAGTGAAAAAGATTAAATAACAATAGTCCATGTGTATGAGGAAATATTCTAACTCTATCATACATTTAATTGAGTAAAATATAATAATTTATTAAATTTAAAACAAGTTGTTTGTTTAGAGTATCATCCGTTCTTGTTATGGACCTAGGCAAGTACCTGGGTTTTCCTTTGACTGGGGGCAAGATGAAAAGCAGTGATTTTAACTTCCTGCTGGAGAATGTCAATAGAAAGATGGCCTCTTGGAAGACCAACCTCCTTAACATGGCAGACCGGGTTTGCTTGGCTAATTCAATGATGGCCTCAATTCCAAGCTACATGACGCAAGTGTTCTGGATTCCTAGGAACGTGCTCCAGAAGTTGAACCAGACAATGCGTGGTTTTGTTTGGGCGAAGGGTGGGGGAACTCGTGGTTGGCATAGAGCTAGTTGGTCCACCTTAACCTTGGAGAAGAAACAGGGAGGACTGGGTATGAAGGAGATGACGATATCAAATACTGCCTTGATGGGCAAAGCGGCTTGGGCGATGCTAGCTCATCCAAAGAAGTTGTGGGTGCGTGTCATGCAACACAAATACATTCACAGTGAATCTTTTTTGCAGGTAAAGGCTAAACCAACGGACTCGCCGATTTGGCGAGGAATCCTTAAAGCTCGTGACCAACTCCAGGACGGATTTAGATACAAACTAGGCAATGGATCATCCTCTTTCTGGTACTCGGACTGGAATGGGAGAGGAAAGCTGGCAGAACAGGTGTTGTTTGTCAATATTGCAGACACTGATATCCAACTGGCAGACTTGATAGTTAATGGAAACTGGAACCTTGATCAAGTCTATACGGAAATTCCTCCGCATTTCAAAGATTCCCTGGCATTGATAAAACCTCAGCTTCATATGAATAAGGGTGATACGTGTGGTCTTGGTGGCAAGGGAGCAAAGGTTACTATACTGTCAAAGAGGCTTATATGTGGCTTAATAACAAAGATAGAGGTCACCAGGCTGGAGATGGCGACTGGCTTTGGATTTGGAAACTTAACTGCCCAGAGAAAATTCGTATGTTTATATGGCAAGTGATTCAGGATGTTATCCCCACCAATGGAAAACGCTTTCGCTGCAGTCTTGCTCCATCGCCGGCGTGTCCCCGCTGCTCGTGCCCGGAGGAAGACAACCTTCACTGCTTACGTGACTGTGCTCATGCGAGGGAGCTTTGGATGTGGCTGGGTGCTTGGGCTTGGCCAGGTTTTAATTTGCCAGATGTGGGGAGTTGGATTCGGAGAATGGTATCGAGTTCTCAGTGCTCGAGATTTCTGGCAGGAGCCTGGGGAAACTGGAGATGGCGGAACAACATGCTTTTCGACATGGAGCCTTGGACCCTTGAAGTTGCGTGGCGAAAGGTGTGCCACGACCATGATGAATTTGTGTCCACCCTCAACAGACACAAAGAGCATGCATGCAACAGGTTGACTAGGGTGTGGGAGCCTCCGGGAGCTGGTTGGATTAAACTCAATTCGGATGGCAGCTACAAGGAGAATGTTAACGCCATGGGCAGCGGAGGTTTGCTCCGTGACAACAAAGGGAATTGGCTTCAAGGGGTGATCCGTCATGAGTCTGAAGGAAATCCCTTGCTGGCTGAAATGTTCGCCCTCCTGGACAGTCTTCGCCTGGCTTGGGATGGAGGTCACAGACGAGTTCTAGCAGAAGTGGATAGTGAAGATCTGTTAGCAGCGATCGATGATGAGGTAGCAGGAAACTATGTCATGGAATTCTCTGAGATTAGGGAGCTGATCAAGAGAAATTGGGAAGTTAGATTGACTCGAGTTCCTCGTGACTGTAACTCTTCAGCGGACCATATGGCAAAATTTGCAGCCTCGGAGCAAAGTCTAAGGGTTCAAGTGCTGAACTCGCCCTATGCAGAGTTAGAACCTTTTATCCTTCGGGATAAGTTGGGGATTAGCTAATTTTTCTTGCTTGTTTGTGTGATTTTCCGATGGAACAAAAAAAAAAAGAGTATCATCCGTTCAAATTGAATATGACCGATTCAATAACTTTAATTTTAATTCGAGTTGACTCGCTATTTCTTCGACGACCTTCAATTTCAAATAAACTTGACACTTGAACGGTTCTTCATTTAACCCGTCCAACAGAACAACAGCTATTCCCGATCGATCTTATTGTCTTAACTGTGGTTTCTTCTAGATTTTTGGGAGGAAATCAAAGTCAAACAAAATCAATTAACCAACTAATTTTTATTGCCCTTTAAGTAAAGGTGTGGCCCTTAACTAAACAAGCAAGACTATATAGTATACCTTATGATTAAAACCACGTTGACAAAAGTATGCAAATATATATAATAACGCAAAAATAGAAAACCATGCTTAATTAGTACTAGTAAATGGACTATCGTGTAAGAACCCAAACCTATAGCTACCTTCATCACGTACATGGCCATACATTTCAGTTTCACCTTATCAAGCATAAGTCCCAACTAACTATCTGGTTAATTAGTCATCATTACTAGCAAACACTTCCTACAATGCTCGCTTTGTAAGAAAAGACTTAGGCCAAATAGTTGGAGTGCGAGGGAAGGGTTTGCAATTGGTTGAGGGTTCAATGGGTCAGTAGTATGATAAAAGATGTCTACTAAAATTATCCACGAAAGTATTTCCAATGACTAAAAATTTGTAGGGGAATAAAAAAGAAAATGAGTTTTCTGCGGATTTTTAATAAAAATTTGCCAAAAAAACTGCAGGAAATAACAGAAATTATAGAAGTATGAAAGAAAGGAAGTCTAAAACAAAATATAGGGATGAATACTGAAATGTTTTATTTTTTTGAACATTGACTAAAATATTATTTGAGTTTGGATATAAGAATGAAGAATAGGTAGGTCTGTGTCTGTGGCAAAAGTGTTGATATAGATAGACACAAAGAGATAAACATGAAAATTGAAAAACCGCAAAGTATTATGATATTGACAACGAGATGGCATACCATTCCCTTTTTGCACCCCACAAGTTAGAGTATCATTTTCAAATCTCTTTCTTTTGGATTTTTTTGGTTCATGAGATCTCACCTCAGGGTTTATGGGTTTTATGATAGTAACCTTTCGTCCTGACTCCCACATTTTTTGTGATTGAGTTAAAATTATTTCTCACTTTTATAAATTAGTTCATTTTTTAAATTATAAAAAATTACATCAATAGTAAAAAAATTACCTATGTAATAGGAGAAAAGGAAACTTATTTCAAGTTCACTACCAATAAATCATTGTTTATTTTACACGATTAACTAATTAAATTTCAAAATCAACTAATCAATAAAATTAAATAAAAATTATTATATAATGTATTTGAAATATGATTGGATGACCGTGTGAAAAATATTTACAATTTTATTAAAAGTATATTTTTCTCATATAAAAAAATGATATAATTAGTTGATTACCAATAATGTGTAGCACAACAAATAGACAATAGGGCTATGCCCTTCTTTATATGGGCCCTTCGAACCCAATATCAAATGATTTTATTTAATTTTGATTTGTATGGCATTTTTATTTCTTTTTTTGGTCACCTCCTTTTGTTTTTTTTTTGTGTGTTTTTTTTTTGTCGTAGGTACGTACTTGCATTGATAAAAAGGGTCAGGCCCACGAAATTACAACAAATTAAAGGCTTCACTAAAGCCTAGAACTCCTTTGACCAAAAAAAAGCCTAGAACTCCTCAGTCTTTACTACAGAGCCCCTAATAATGACAATAAAAACACTATGGGCCTGCTGACTGAGCAAAGGGTAGCAAGGGAAACACTGTGTTTTCTACTCAACCTTTATCAATCCACATCGTTTTGTGAACTAGTATCATTTGTTTTGGGCCAAACTGAACTGTAACTTGCAAACAAGTCGTATAGCCGTGCCAAACAAATTGGTCACCTGGCCCGGCAGTGAGTTTGTTGGGCCTAACCCATCTCAAACTCAACCAAAATAAAATAAAACTCAGGGTGTTAAAATTCGCACCCTCCACTTTACCATTTAAGATTTAAATTTTGGAATGTTAAAGAGGGTGCCAAAACATTTTAGTGTGAGTTGAGAAATTCAACACCCTAAAACCCATCTCAAATATATCGAAGCTTTAAGGCTGTTAAGGTATTCGACAAAAAAAAAAGCTGTAAAGAGTTATATGCACAAGAGGCTTGTGTGAAGGCTAGGTTGGGCCATAGCCACTTTTGTGGTATTCGTGATTTCTGGCATCATAATCTGAAAGTTCAGGGTTGACCAAAAGATTTACAACAACAAAAAAAGTTGTCCAAAAGAAAAAATCTGATAGTTCAGGGAAGTTATAACTTCTAATCTTCTATAATATCATCAAGGTGTCACTACTGTCTACTTGCCATGTTCTTCTAATTAAGACAATGCTTCTGCTTGTATAGTTTTTTCATGTTACGAATTGAAATTAAAGCATGTTTGGATCTAGGTACAAATTAATGCTAGTTTTAACGGACATTAACACTCAATTTAAGACAAGACATCATCAAAACTCTTCGATTAAGATAATGTGCTTGCTGTGGTAACTAAGGTCAAGGTATAGTACCATAAATGAGTTAACATAGTAATAAAGACTCATGTATCACATGAGTCAGCAATTGTATTTTCTCAATAATGTACCTTAAGATTAATGGCGTCGATTAGATATGTGTTAAGCCTCTCCCTTGATTGAAATCGTGTTGCTCAGACTCAATGTTAGGGTCGAGATTCACTGCAACCTCTGCAAGGTTGTGGTGGACGTCAACAAAGGTCGTTGGGGGACAGTTGAGTTGCCCAATGAATGAGAGTACTATTGAGACTAGAATTATAACATTGAGAATTATAAATTCAATTACAACATGTCATTAGTCTATTAAATCACCTAATGTGGGTATCACACCCAAAAAAAAATATGAATACCACAAAATTCACGTTAAGATAAATGTATTTTCACATTAACTCAACTCATAACTAACACCGAACCATTTAGCTTGTACCGTTGAAATTGCTTGTAAATTTAATTATAGCACTGCTATTCTAAAGTCAAACGTATTATATGGCTGAAATCATAGCACCTCAAAAATATATTATCATGCTGCATGTCTGATTATGCTAGCTAGCGCATGTCTTAGAGGCTACAGTTGACATTATTTTCCTTTTCATTATTCTATTACCATTTGATGTGAAAATCAAAATTTCAAGAGCTACAAGTCTAAAGCTAGCAAACCATAGGGAATTAAATCATATAAAGTTTCTGGAGTAATGATATATACACACCTCCTTATTTATACACTTCATTTTCACCTATTTTTATTTCTATCTCTCTCCTCTTATCATCTATCACATCTTATACTTTCTCTCTCTTACTTTTTCCTTTCTTCCTATCTCTCTCCTCCTCCACTTCTTTCCACCTCAATTTAGAGGTGTGGACAAATAATTATTGAAGTTTCTGTGATCTAGGGGGACCCTTTCACAGAAGGTTTCAGCGTTCCATTTGTCAAAATAAGATATGCAAAATAAGTCCCCCCAATAAAAAATGGCATGAGAAATGAACAGGTTCTGTCCTTAGTAGGCAGAGGCTCCGGCAATAGATGAACAAACATGATATCTTTTGTCGTTTTTAATATTTTATTTGTTTAGTTATTTGTATTTGTTGAGTACGATCAAACAAGAAATCTACTCCAATTGTTACTTGCAGTTTATTAACCCTTTTTGTCTCAAGATCGAGATTGGGAATGAATGAGACAGGTACGGGACCAAAGGATATTGGACCAGTTGTGATCTGCTTTAGAATCAGTGTTTGGAATTCTTTGCTTCTTCTTGTAAATATTTCAACAATTTTCCTTTCTAACATTAACAATTGATTAGAAGATAAAATCATGTGACAAGTGACAACATCCATACACACAGTTTAGCGGCAGTTGTTTCACTTCTATTACAATTTGTAACGATAAAAAACCTCCGTAAATTATGCGTATTGTGAAGGTGTCACATGATTCATGTATGTTCAAGAATATTTCTCTTTAAGAACTAATTATACTAGAATCATGTTCTAATTGGTCAAGAAATATTCAAAGAGTAGTACTTGATCAAGAAAGTACAAGTTCTAGTTAATTATGCAGAGGAAAAACAGAAGAGTGTAGCCCTTTTCAAAGAGCTATTTCACTAATACATATAATGTATTGAATGAGATAGATAATTAATTATTATAAGTTTGAGCTTCCTTCTGAGCCAAGTTAAGGTTTGGTAAGAGCAACCACTAATTTTTCATTGTTAATTTGTATTAGTACTTTATGTTGTCTTTCAATTCCGTGCTATGACTTAACGCTTCACATGTGATGTCAAGCAGATCAAGCACCCTGATTAAATATTCTGGTATTAGTTATTCCGTTTGTTTATTCTGATTAATATTATTATCCTTTGATTAAGTAGCATTGAACCATTGGCCAATGACTAGAGAAGGGGGAAATGCATACATGTTTTAAACCTTTTACTACTTGGTAGAAAAGAAATTAGTATCTTGAAGGATCTTCTTAATTAAGAACAATCTTGAAGATCTGGACAAGCTTTGCTTTGACTTAGCTTGTGAAGGATCTTAAACCTTGTCATAGGTATATATATAGGAGGTTTTTCAGCAGCGAGAATCATTTATATTTTAACTTGCTTCTGTGTGCAGGTCACCAAACTTTTTCTTTTTGAATCCAATGTCACCAAACTTCAAATTGAAATTCATCAATTTAGTCATTTTTTCAACCTGATCCATTTTTTTATTTATTTTTTTATCAATAAAAGCATGAGGGCGCCAAAGGTATGTTTGACCGCCCTTCAGCATATCCTCAAGAAAAATTAACATAGATTTTTCATCTTCACTAATCTATCTACAAATAATTTGTACTACTTTTTTTTTTATAAGCCAAAAAATATATTGAAGAGAAGTACAAGGGGTACTTCAACCCAATACAAGGAGAGTTATAGATAGCTACAAAGATTACACCTCAAGTTACATAAGAAGGAAACAAGAAAAAAAAACCCTTGGGAGCAAGACTTTGCAAACAATGCCTCATAAAAACCTTACTAGGAAAACCCCCTAGGGAAAAACCTAGTAAGGAAAATGAGAACATTATTTACAAAGCCAAGATGACACCACCAAGGGGCCAAGCAAACAACTAATTGATCCAAGACAATGTAGTGCTCCACCAACCAAATCCACCTCAGCCAAACATAATAAACAATAATAACAAGAAAGCCAACACCATAGTTCGCTCAACACTAATAGTAGCCCCAAGGAAACCAACAGAGAAAGAATTCAGAATGGCATACTCCATTCCCCACCAATACAATATAAGAAAAATCCACTCTGCATAAACCATATCAGATAGGAAACCACTGCCATATACTACCCTGTATTGTAGAGACAAAATAGCTCTCCAGCTCACCACCAAACAAAAGCATGGTCAAGTCCATTATCAGCATCAAGGATATTCAAAGAAAAGCTAATGCATCATTTTAATGCACTCCACAGGATTCATTAACCATTCAAAAAAGGAGGAGATAAACTTATTCTCATTTGATCTCTAGACCTTATGCTGCACTAAATCCACTACTCTATCAATATCAACAGAATCTCCCCTGAATATAGCTTCATTCCTGCACTGCCATAGTGAGTTAACACATGCAATCCATATCATATTCATCACCAGCCATGATTTCTTGCTTGCCAATAAAAGATTTTCATGAGAATAAAAATGCATCTTAGCACCATTCGACATAGCTGTTTGAATCCCCAACCAACTATACAACTTCATCCACACCCTCCAAGCCACTTGACAATTAAAAAACAAATGTTGACTGCACTCTTCATCAGAATCACACAAGCCACAGGCAAGAGATGCATTTGCAGGTAGTGCATGTCTTCTTGCTAAATCAGTTCTAGTTTGAACTCTATTAATTATAACCTTCCAGGATAACACAAGCTGACTTGAAGGAGCTTTAGTCCTCCAAATTCGTTTAAATACTCGCCTTTCCTCCAACCCAGAGATACCTATTAGTGCTCCATAGGCAGATTTAACACTATAAATACCCGTAGCATCTTTTACCCAGCACCAAGAATCACACACCCCCACCTTTGGAGAGAAACTTCCTATGAGTTGCAGCAATTCCTCTGTTTTTAACCTCTCCCGATCCAGCAAAGGCCTTTGCCAATCAAACCTCCACTTCCAACACCCATTCTCCCAACTTCCCATCTCATGGATTGTAGCCTCTTGCTGCGTAGACAGAATAAATAGCCTTGGTACTTTACTAACAAATAATATTTATCTATAAAAAAAATCTGTAGCTATAAGACAATAGGTATATATGGAAAATAATAATAAATTTTTATGAAATTTAGAAAAGGGCTTTATATGTTTTCGAATGATAACTCAAGTGGTAAAAGCTAGGGGACATATGAATTAGATGGAAAAAGTTAGCGATCAATTCCTAGAGGGTGCAATTTATCTTTACGATTACTAAAAAAAAGAAAATGATCTTATTAAAATAAATGATCTAATTTATATTTTTACAAAAAAAATCAACTATAATATACAATATGTATTGGGTAGCATTTAAGGGTATTAAATTCATGTATTGAGTAACATTGAATAGGATAATAAAAGTTCAATTAATGCAATAAGTGTATGAAAAATATAATATAATATAATATAATATAATATAATATAATATAATATAGTATGGGGTATTATTTAAGAGTATCAAATCAAGTTACGTTGATGAGAATTAATTATTAGTGGCAGTTAAAGTTTAATTAATGCAATAAGTATAAATGGAAAACGATAATAAATATTTCTGAAATTTAGTAGAAATAATTTTATAAAATGAAACTAAATATTCCTCTAAAAAGTCTTATAATTTGAAACAAGTGGAGGATTATTTTTTCTTACAACAACAATAAAAATAGAAAACAAAATGTTCTTCAGGCTTAGGGTTATGGCAATGGGTAGGGTAAATTTGGGTAGGGTACTATAGTACCCATTCCCTAACTCACGTTTTCAAAAGATATCCGTACCCGTTCCCATACCCGTGTGGGTAGTGATTTGAATGTCCGTCCCCGTACCTTATGAGTACTTATATGCCCGTACCCGTACCCATTATCCGCAATTTAGTTAACGAAAATGCAATTTTCATTCTCAAACAGAAAATAATATAACTACTATTATAATAAAGAACATTAATTAAAAATACAAAAGACTATTCAAATATTTAATAAGTAAAAGCATTCCTTTTTAAAAGAGTAAGTTAGAAAGTTAGAAACTTTAACTAAGTTTGTTGATATATATATACTTCCAAGTGTGTATATATAATAAAATTAATTAATAAAGTGTGTGTGGGTATGGGGCGGGTTGGGTACTATACTACCCATACTCGCACCTGTACCTACTAATTTTTTGCAGGTAATTATCCATACCCTATCCCAGACCCTTCTTGCGAATTTTTACCCTACCCATTGTGGATAATTTTAGCGGGTACCCAATGGGTTCGAGATCCATTTTCATCCCGGCTTAAAATTTCCATTCCGCACGTGTAATGCTACACAAGAGAAAAAAGTAGCACGGACAATATAAAGAATTTTTTTAGTGACAATAAAAAAATTAAAATATATGAGAAAATGGATTTTTATTTAACCTAAATGATTAACATGAGATATTTTTAAAATTGATTGATTGCCGATGTAAAAAAATTCATACTGACGTTATATCAAAATTAAACTCTATTGACAATTTTTTTAATTATAAAACTATGAAAAATATTATAGATATATATAGTCATATAGACACCAATTAGTACTACTTTCTTTGGCAATTTGCTTAGCTATTAACAGTTTGGAATTTTTTTTTTTTTGAAAGGAACACTTTGGACTTCAAATGTAGTTATAGAGAGATTATCATCTTGATAGTAGCAGTCAAATCATGCACTTAATGTGATAGCTTATTATTCGTTATTTCTTTATGTTATTAAAAAATTATTGCTCTTATCATAATGCATGCTTGAATTATATTAATTTACTATTTATAAAATAATTCATTCAATTAAGAGAATACGACTGAGAAAGACTAATTTACTAACATTTTTATTAATAACTAGCATTTGCTTATACAAAAAATTAAGAGATATGACTACAGATAAATAATAATAATAATAATAATAATAATAATAATAATAATAATAATAATAATAATAATTACTACTACATATTACTACGAAACTGACGTTGAAGTGGTACATTAAATAATGATGTGGACTAAGTTATCGTTTTACATTAGCTTTCCATCGTAAAGAACAATGTATCAACTAACAATTAACAAACATGGATATATAAAAGATGTGAGATTTGAGTACGTAGCAGAGGCAGAGAGTTCTTGATATGCAGCATCACTCTATTATTATAAATTTATGGTTGATAACGATTCCCATTTGCATTTGTTTGTTAGCAATATTGAAAGTTTTGTTCAACCGATTAACAAAATTAGAAACCATTAAATATTAGTTAGTTGTATATACACCTTATAGTATAAACAAGAGTTAGTTGTAAGCGCTCGAGTAGTTTGGTAAGAGCTCCAAAAAGTATATTTCTTTATATTAATTGCAATTAATGAAATGACGAAATGGGTTATACTTATATTAGAAGCACACATAACCCTAGTAATTAATTGAAACGAGTTTACATATTTTTCATGCTTTCTCTCATAACATTTATTAATTTCCTAAAGAAGACTATTACTAATCTCTTAAGGCTATCTATATTTTTTTTGGGTACAAGCCTATCTAGATTTTAATTAATGTTTTCAGGTTCGCTTGGCATATTAATTAGGCGTGGAAAAATAAATCTATATAATTATTATAATATGATTATATTAGTCATAATTCCTTACAAGTGTTGTATACTTTTTTTGTTGTGTTTCGTAATTCTAATCTGGGTGTGGTGAAGATAAAACATTTTTTCAAGAATGTGACTTGTGAATAAACTCTCAACTCAGGAGTCCAAACAACCACTTTTTTTCACCGGTATTTACAGGATAACAATTTTTGTATACTACTATAAGTTTATCAACCAAACTTTTTTTATATTAAAATGATAAGTAACTTAGTCAGACCTTATATATGTATTGGAATGAGCTTGATTAAGTTGTAATATATATACTCTATTCTCATTTATAAGTTATTTTTTGAGTTTTTTTCCCTAAGTTGTTTTATTTTTATTTTCTTTAGAAAACCCCTAAGTTGTTTTATAATATCAATAAAATATTTATTGCTTGTAACTATTTTTTTCATTTTCAAATAATAAAAAAACTATTTTTTCTTAATTTTTAAGAATTGGATAAATTTGACTTATAAATATAGACGAAAGATGTATTTTCTATGGTATGGTCCACATTGGAGTTAGTGTATGTTTAAAAAGGAAAACTTCAATTAAATAAAATTATTTTTTGTTAAATAATGTAATTAATTACATTATTTTTTGCATTAATTACATTATTTATATAAAAAAAATAATGTAATTAATGCAAAGTTAATTCAATTTAATTCTTATATAAAAAAGGTCAAAGTATACATTGAATTTAATTCTTATTATTATTATTATATCGAGTAACGGATGGATGGAGTAAACTATATTAAAATTTCATTTTTTGATATGTATTCACGTGGCATTGGCAAAACAGGATCCTCACCCCACATTCATTTTCAAAGGCCCAAGTTGGTTGGCCATTCGTGAGTGAGTGGGGGATGCTCATTTTGAAACACATCATTTTGTAGGTCCCTAATTAATGATTCAAAACTATAAAAGAAAACTTAATACAATCACCAAAAAAATAGAAAAAATATATGAAGGGGTTATGACTCATGATTCATTCACATGAATGAATGTTGTGGTAAACAATAAGATAAAGTAAGTTAAAATGAAATAAATGACAAAATTAAATTTGAATGAATCATATTTCCTATTATATCCCTTCTTTTATGTGAAATGATTATCATAGTACGTATGTATTGAAATATAAAAGAGGAAGCACGTAAATACAGCTAGCTACCTCTCAATTTGGGTTACAGCTGCTATTGATTGTTATGGTGGGTCGCACCACACTCTAACAATTCTCTGATCCCCGGAGACACCACCACCATAAACACTGTCTCTCCCACCACCACCGTTCACTTTCTGACACAAAATTCTCCGCCATCGTTCGTTCGTTGTCAAAACTCAAACTGGGTTCGTTTTGTTTTTCTCTGCTTTTGTCTTCATTTTTTGTTTTACTTTTGATTTTGAGGTTTTTAAGGATTTTGAAGTTTTTAAGGTTGAACTGTTGAAGTCAAAGGTTTTGTCAGTCGTGTTGTGTTTTTGTTTTTTGGGATTGGCGTGGCGGCGATTGAATTTTCTCGGGAAAATCCTGGTGGTGACGGCGTTTCGTTTGGCTGGTCGGAAAGTGGGAAGAAAGAGACGGTGGTGGTGGTGAGAGTGGGGGGAGTTTGCTGAATTCGATGAAGACAGAAACTTTGGTGGAAAATAATTCTGGGAAATGAAGGGCACTCAGAAAAGTGACATGTTTTTGGTGTGGAATTGAATTTTTTTGAGTGGAGGGTGGTAATTTAATGCTAGCTGTGAATTGAACATACCCTATTGATTCTTGTATTGAAGGGAGGGTAAGTTTGTTGCTTTGTTTTTTAGACTTTAGTGATTGCAATGCATTTATTGCAGAAAAAGGAGAAGGTAGAGTGTGTGGGGAGGGAGAAGGAGGGGCTAGAGAGAGAGAGTGTATGTTGCAGTTGACCATTATGAATGCTATAATTACAACTCATCCATTATCTCTTAGTACTCTGTGGATGCTTTTATTATCAGTATATTTAATTCATTCATTCTAATCTTTAATATATCTTCCTTCTTTTCTCAACCTGAAGCATCGGAGAACCACATTGATTTACCAAATTGCAAGGGGGTTAGTTGGTTGCTACTCTTTCTCTTCCAAAGCTTCAGTCTCTAGGTAATTCTCTTTTTCTGCTTTGATCTCACCCATCACATCACTACCACTCTCTTCTTCCTTTCATGGTTCATGATCAAACACTTTTGTTTTTTGTTTTTGCTGTTTGTTTCAATTTCAATTTCACAACCTTTTGTTTCTCATTTGCTGTCAATTTTTCATTTTTTTTTCTCTGGAATTGTCAATTCTCAAGGGAGATAGGAAAAAAACAAAAACTGTGATGTTTTTCACTTTTGCAGATTCTGAGAGTGTTAGATGTATCATATCATAACATGGTCCCCAATTTTTTAGCACTTTCATTTTTTAATTGGAGTTTGGAAGTTTTGGGATCTGAGATAGATCTCTATCATTTTGACCATGTTCCCTGATTTCCTTCATGTGTAATTTGGAACCCAGTTGGGGTTTTCACTCTACTTTTTCTCTGGATTTCTCTAAACATGCTTATTCTGATCATGAGTCAGATCTAATCAGTGCTAAAGGACAAAAAATTGGTAGGGATTTTGTAGGTAGTCGTCTTGTTATGTAGGCCTTGTGATTTAAAATTTGGGTTTGTACTTTGTAATTTTCTAGTCCAAAGCTTTCGATAAAGCTTGAGATTTTTAAAACTTTATTCTTGTCCTTTTATACGTGCTGGACTGTCCTTGGATTCTACATAGGCAAGATCTTTTTTACTTATTTAAAGAAAAAGGCAACTGCTACTTTCTTTTTAGCACTAAAATATTATCATAGGCTCATAGAGAGAACTGGGATTCTTAAACAAACCAAACTGAATGACATTGTTTGGAAGTTTGAAGCTCAAGATAGAGTATGGTCCCCAATTTTACTGATTTGAGTGCTTTAACCCAAACCTTGTTGCAATTTAAGAGCTTGTGGTAAATTTTCCATGGTCCTTTTCCTTTCTTATGCTCTCCACTTTACCCTGTCATTAGTGCCATGACTTGCATTGAGTTCTGTTTAATACCAGTAGCAGCTAAAATTTTCTTCCATATATGGGAGTAGGGAATGTATGATATTAGTGACAGAATCAGAGGTTCTTGTCTACTGAGATCCAAATAAATATTTTAAGGTTTCTAATGAATAATGGATTAGCTGTTTCTCTTCCTTTTTATTCTTGTTTTACTTGTCTTTCTTCTTATTTTATTCTTTTGATTGTCTGTTGTAGTTGTAGCATTGAAATAGAATCTTTGTTATTGGTGCTTGGCTTTGAGTACCTTTGTAAATGTTTCCATTATTGCTCTTTATTTCCATTAAGTGCAGTTATAGCTGTGGTTACTTGCAACCTAATTGTTTGCTTGCTGGTTTTCAGGTTCCTGCAGAGTATTGTGCGATCAGATTAGTTTCTTTGATTGAAAACGGTCAAAATAGCATTGGTTGTTGCAGCAAAGAAAGTTCACCCATGTATTTAAATATAAATACAGCATGAAACTAGGTAAAAAACTATTAAATTATGATCTCTTCAATTTGTCCTGTTACTATCTTCAACAGCATTTGCATTTACTTTTGGGTTATTAAGGGTTGAACAAGTATGGCTTTGCTTAACCTTTGGGGCAGTAAGAAGATTGTGGTCCCTGAAATGGAACTCCTTTATGTATTTTTTTTAAGTTTGTGGGGCCATGATTCCCAGCTTTCATTCAAGGTGCATTGTTCTTTGCCTAATTGTCTCATATATCAAATATGAACTCTTTAAGATTGTTATAAGCTGATGAATTAGGTTATGATAGTATGAATAATATAACCGTTTTCAACTTTGGTTCTTCTTATGATTTTCTGAAATCCTTAATGTCTTCAATGGAGTGTGTTTTTTAATCAAACTGCTTAATATTGTGAAATTTAGCCTTATTAATTCATTTTTTGCAGAAGGTGAACTGTCTTTCTTCCCAACAAAGAACGGCCTCGTGCCTGAGTCTGAATTGCCTGAGTTCAATGACAATGATCAAAACTCTGCTGGATACAAATCACAAAACCAGAAAGTGAAGGAATATGATAATAAGCTCCCTCTTTATTTAATGGAGAATAAACTAGTTTTAGATCCATCACCATTTGTCAAGGAGTCAGCAGATTGCATGACTACACCAAAACTTGATTTTCGTAACCGCGTGATGGATTTGAAATATGATTATGAAGCACAGATGCTTGAGTTAATGGAGCCCTTATCTCATTCTTCCAAGGATATGGAGTCTATCAAGTTTCCAAATGACAAGCAAGCAGTTAAAGAATCCCCTGCTTCACCAAAATCTAGTCCTCTGGAGGAAATGGATTCACGCGAGAATTCGGGGGATGACTGTATGGACAAAACTGTTACAGAATATGAACCAGAAAGGGTAGTTCGTTGCAAAGAGAGCAATTGCCATGCTGTGAAGGATATCTGTGTTGATGAAGGAGTCCTTAACAAGCATAAGATCATGTTTGAGAATAGTATTGATGAAAAGTCTTACAATTTTTTCCCTCTTGGGAGTTTTGAAAAGATAGAAAAGCAGAAAGAAAACACTGGTATCAATGTACTAAATCTAGCGGAAACAGAGGAGTCTGACCAGGTTTTAGTGAATCATGCTCAATCCAAGGAATTAATGCGCAAAGACGAAGATATGACTGAAAATGTTATTGGTAATGTCAATGAAGAGATGGTTTTACCCGAAGACAAGGTTTCTATACCTTCTGATGACGAGGGGGAACAGGTATTCAACATATTAGAAAATGTTTTCCAACTATTTTTTTTGGAAATCAATGTTTAATGTTCTTTTAAAAGGTTTGTTTGAGTATTTGAACTGCCATGGTTGTTACCTGTTACACACAGCATTGAAAATAGAATGTGTTCATGATTGAGTCACTGCTTGAGCAAGGTGACGGCGATTTCAAAACTTAAGAAACATATCTATTTCATTTTCAATGTACATACTTTTAAGTGAAGTTTCTTGTTCATTGATTATTCCCATATCTATTATGCGGCAAGCAGATCTGTTGGGGCTTTTATTAACCCGGAAAAGAAAAATTATTAGCTTCTTTGGAAATTTTGTCTGGTCATGTGTTTGCAAATTGCATACAGACATGCAGAAGGTTCAGATAATGATGCTCAGTGTTATATTTGCAGATTTCAAGTGAACCTGAATTGCACCCTGAGTCCGGAGAGTTGAAAAATAAGGGCGAGGAAGCAGTGATGGGAAGTCTCTCTTTGGTTCTAGCAGCTAATGAATCAAACAGTGATAGCATTGTTCTGGTGAATGAAAGCAGCACTTATCAGTTTGATTCTTCAGCTCCTGAAGATTGTGGCAGAAAGGAATGTCACCAATTTGCTGAAACTCAACATACATCTATGCTTGTTGAGGCCGATGATCAGGCTTTTACAACCGAGATTCGACACAGCTTAGGCGAGTCAAGTTTCTCAGCTGTAGGCCCTGTACTTAGTCATATAAGTTACTCAGGCTCGATACCATATTCTGGTAGCATCTCTCTTCGATCAGACAGCAGCACAACCAGCACTCGGTCCTTCGCGTTTCCAGTGTAATTTGCCTGAAAACTTTGTCTTCATACCTTTCAGTTGGATTCTTTGTATTGGCAATGGATGACTAATGCTGATTTCCATCTTGTGATTGCAGATTGCAAAATGAATGGAATAGCAGCCCAATCAGAATGGCAAAAGCTGACAGGAGCCGGTACCCAAAGCACCGCAGTTGGAGGGAGAGGCTTCTTTGCTGTAAATTTTGAGAGAATATTTTCTTCTCTTATAGGTTTAGAATTCATATATATCATTTAAACTCAACCGTCATATGCATATACATCTTCCTAACTGTTCACAGTGTGCATTAGGTTTAGAATACCTACTGCACAGTTTAAGTTTATCATGTTTTAGAATGCTCAGGCAAGTAAAAGGTATTGTTGTACCTTTTGCTTGTGTTTACCTTTCTCATTGCCCTCATATGGTTTCATAGATCTTTTTTTTCTCAATTTCAATTACAAACAATTAAAAGTACATATTAAAGTTGAATCATTTGCCTCCAGTTAAATATATAACTAAAATCTCTAAATTGAGAAGCTAGCTAGTTTAATTATCAAAGCCTCTTGATTTGACCACCTAGCGCGTAAATCAACTTTCACGAGGTTATTCTAGCTTAAGCAGGGGTCTCGAGGTCGGGTTTCAGTGAATGCTGCCATGTTAAATACTTGGTAAGACGAGCTTTGTCACCCATAAAAGTCATGCTTGGCTCGAACGGGATTTGCCTCAATGGAGGATGCTTGTGGGTTAAACCAAAAGCCTTTTGATTTGGTTGTTAAAATGTCGCCTTAGTTACTTTGGAACAGAAGGATTTGCCTCCGGTTAGGTACGTTTTATTGGAGAAATTTAGGAAATAGATAGAATTAGTAAATTGCCATACATAACCAAAGAACACGTAGAACTTCAACCGAAGAACATGTTTGGCAATAAGTCAATTTGGGATTTTAATGCAGCTTAGACAACTCATGTTTTCCTTAACTACTTTCATAATGTTACTTCCATTTATAAAATATTTATAAATAAGATACTGCTATATGAACTAAACATAATGCAAATAGGAGAAACTTAGTTATGGTGTCTTTTTGTTGAACTTGTCTTAATTAATTATCAAAATCTTTTTGCAAACTTCCATTGTGTTTACATGAGTATTTGTAAACTTTTTTTTTTTTCGAAGGATGAGTATTTGTAAATTTATTTTTGGGTAAAATTGAATTTGGCTGAAACTTGAAAGTGGGCTTAAATGTCTGCTATCTGTAAGCATTATTTCACACCAAATTCCAAGTCCAGAAACATCTCCTTTGCGAATAACACAAATTTGGGTTATGTTGTTCAAAATTAGCTTCAGTTTAAACTTACATCACAGTATCTAATGTGAATGTGTTCTCTGTTTATCATATGTTTAACCATGTTGTGCTGCTCCACTTGTACCATTGATATCATGTGGATGGGTTTTACTTGTGATGTCGATGATTCGAATCAAAATCATCTTGTGGTAGCAGGGTGAGGACATGTTATGTCACAACTTTTTTCCTGTGTTAACCAATATATTATCACAATGGATAGTTGTAAGACTAATCTTTTGTCCAAATGTCAGCGCACTAAGTGGAAGGAGACTGATTAATGAGTTTTTTTGATTTATAAGAGTTGAAAATCGAACCCCTAACCACTTATTTAAGGGATGAAGTGCTGAACTACTACGTCAACGCACTAAGTGGAAGAAGAGTAATCAATGAGTTTTTTCGATTTATAAGAGTTGAAAATCGAACCCCTAACCACTTATTTGGGATAAAGTGCTGAACCACTACGTCAACTCACTTGGTTTGTTATTTCATAACTAGATCAAAACTAAAGGAGCACAAGGGCTGAAATTCTCACAACTCTTGTTAAGGAAACCGATAGCCAACTCAAAGTCTGATTCTATAAGCAACTTGGAAAACACCCTAGCCTTGGCAATCCTAATACCATATATGATACCCCAAAGCTCAGTCCAGACGACTGAACAATTCGCCAACTTAGCAGAAAAACCAACCAGAAATTTTCCCTATTGATCATGGATAATCCCCCACATGCTGCTTTATTCTCACTGGGATGAGTGTGTCATCAATATTCACTTTAACCCAAAGATCCATAGGAGACAAGAGAGTTGCTGATTCGATTAGAGTTAAAGGAGAGAGCAGAGGAGCTGGCAGCATGCTCACATTCTGACAGAGCCTGGAGAATGAACTTGATAACAACAGCAGGGGCTTTGCTCAAATTTTCATAAACTAACTCATTTCTATCTCTTCAAATCTTATCCAATGTAATCCCCAAAACAAGAAACCAAGAAACCTTAAGATGTGATCTGCAGATACTTATCATATGCCTTAGGCACCTAGCGTCATTAGTGAGCTGAATATTACTAACCCCTTTCCACAAAAATAACTTGACCCTTTGAGGCCCCATCCACTTCCAAACTAATTTGAAAATTTTGTTTTGGTCCTCCATGTTAGTACTGGCGAGGCTAGCATCAGAAGACTATACGGAGAACCTGCCATTAGATGTGAGATTCCAGGCCATAGTACAGTTAATAAGCTGTTGAGGGAGCCAAATATTGAGCTGATTCAGATTACATACACAAGACATTGAGACAAAAGAAGCTAACAAATCTAGCAATATCCAAACAGGATAAGACATTGAGAGCATAGGGCTGCAGAATACTATTAGTTGGGACCCATAAATCTGTCCTCAACATCACATAATTACCATTCCCTATCCTGCAAACCATATTAGGCTTAACCTTTTCCCAGCTAGCACACCCTCCCCTCCAAAGGTTAGAGGGAGTCCTTCCTTTTTGGAAAGAAGGGAGATCATTATTACCACAATTATACTTAGCTTTAAGCACATCAACCCAAAGCTCCTCAGACATGGTGCAAACCCACCCAGATCACCTTCATCATAATGTTTGGGTTCATTGCTTTGGTGAGCCTTAGGCCAAGCCCACTATTAGAAGAGGGAGAGCAAACCTTCTCCAAGAGGCTGAATGAATTCTCTTGCTGCTAAGAGTGTCCCCCCAAATGAAATCCCTGCATTTTTTTATCCATACTTCTACAAGTAGTAATTGGAAGCACATTGTTTTGCATGACAGATGAAGGTAAGGCTGTCAAAACTCACTTAGTCGGAGTTAGTCTTCCACCCAAAAAATTGGCCTTCCAAACCGACAACCTTTGGTTAGCTTTCTCCGGGATATAGTGCAAGGTATTCCTAGAGACCCTCTTGTAATGCAACGCCCCACCTATGTATTTTCCAAGGTCAATAGTTCTAAGGTAATCAAAACTAGAACTAATTTGCTCCCTGACAGTAGAGTGCATATTCTTTGAGATTTGGTTTCTGGCCAGAACTAGTACAAAAGAGCTCAATAACCTGCTTTATAACCTCAACTAGGAAAGGGAAGCTTCAAAAAAAAAGGACTAAGTCATCAGAAAACAAAATGTGATAACCTAGGTCCATGCTTTTCCATCTTGATTGGTTTCCACAACCTTGTTCAATTACAGTGTTAATTAGATGGGATAACTTCTACATACATATGACAAATAGGTAAGGTGAAATAGGATCACTTTGCCTAATCCTTCTAGAGGGTTGAAACTCTTGAAGAGCTTCCCCATTCACCAACAGTCTCATCTTCACAGAAGCAAGACATTAGACAAGTATGAATCATCTAGCTGAAATTTTCAGGGACCTGAATATGTTTCAAGGTTTCCAAAATGAAGTCCCATCTTACTCCATCTCCTCTAGCTCACTCCTCCCCCTTACACATTCCCCCTCTTCTCCCCCAAAACCTACACCTCTCCCTAAAATCTGGTGCGAGAAATTCACATGGACAACATCTTACTAAAATTATCACGTGTGCTAATGACTAGGAAAGAAAAATTAAGCCACATTAATATTGTGAAGTATAAAGACTTAGGGCTCGTTTGGCACGCCGTATTAGACATGATAGTATAAGCTTATACAATACATTATGAGTTTATCTATTGTTTGGTGATGACATTGTATTGTATAAGCTTATCCATCAAAGTTCCCTTATACGTTAAAATGACGTATTATTTAATCCATCATGTGAGTGATGGATAAGGCATGATAAGGTTGTGACGTATAAGTCACCATCACCACCACCCTCCATTGCTGCCAACTTACACCACCATTGGCACCACCACCGCCACTGGTATTGTCGCCACCACCCGATCACCACCGCCGCCACCACCACCGCCCTACCGTCACCACTGGTGTTGCCGCCACCACCACCACCACCGCCCTACCGCCACCACCGACACCACAAACCTATCGCCACCACCACCATAATCGCCGCCACCACTCTATTGCCACCACCGACACCACAACCACCACCCTATCGCCACCACCACCATTGCCTCCACCCTCCACCATCGCCGCCACCCTTCTAAGCCGTCACCGCCTTACCACCACCACCCTATCGTCGCCAACACCACAAACATCAGCGCTGCCACCACCCGATCACCACCGTCGTCGCCCTACCGCCACCACTGGTGTTGCCGCCACCACCACCGCCCTACCGCCACCACTGACACCACAACCACCACCCTATCGCCACCACACCATAATCGTCGTCACCACTCTATTGCCACCACCACCGACACCACAACCACCACCCTATCGCCACCACCACAACCATTGCCTCCACCCTCCATCGTAGCCGCCACCCTAGCGCAGCTGCCACCGCCGCCACCGTCACCACCCTATCATCACCACCACCATCGCTGCCACCACCACCACCACCACCACCAACCTATCTCCATTGTCACCATCACCGCCACCAACACCAATCTACCACCACTGCCACCACCGTTATAATCACCTTCATATTTGATTTTTATTATATATCATTATTCAATACTTCATTAAACATAAAATTGCATTACTTTAAACGATATGGTAAATTATACAGAGTATGACCAAACGTTGGATAGTATATGAAAGTTATCAGGGCTTATACTATCAGGCCTAATACTATCAGGTCTTATACTATCAGGCCTTATACTATATGTAAGGCCCAAGTTTTAACGTTTTGGATAAGTGAATAAAATAAAGGAGTTATTTGATTAAGATAAATTTGGGAACGAAAGAGGTTCAGGAAAAGTCCAAGAATGTATCGAAAAACCGAAAGAGTTATAGCACGACTAACATACGCTTAATCCTAGGTCGAAGGTATTAGTGAATAGTTAATTTACGCTTTAGGACACGATGGAAACTAATTCCAAAAATCCTCAGAGAAATGTTAGAACTTCTCTTTTCCGTCCTTAAACAACCATTTCGATGCGAAATCCTGGAAAGTACGAACGTCAAATTCCAATTCTCGGAAGTTTGCCGAAACGGAATCCCTGATAGTTCGAAAAACCTAAGATCGACAGACGATGAAGACTTTTTCTATCCGGAAACTCAAATGAAGATTCCACCCGCGTTCACCTACTTCTCTCATCATTCCTAATCTTTCTTCAGAAGGAAGTTTTCTTGTCCGACGATCACTGCAAAAAGTAGTTTTTCGGGATAAACCGACTTACACCGACTTATGCCGATTTTGGATCTTTTGGTTTAATTCCAAGAATTCTATTTTGAGTTCTGGAATTCTGTCGCCAGAACCTATCTTAGAATGCGCAGAGGAACGCGCAGGGAAAAATCGGAATCGCAAAAAAATCATTTTTCCGTTTTTCCAAAACCTATAAATAGCTTGAAAAATTAGATTTTTTTCACAAAACCCATTTTCCCCACCCCTCCAAGCCGCGAGTTTCTAGAGAGAGAGAGAGATCCGGATCTTCGTCGTTTCTTGCCCGTTTGCTTCACCGTTCGTCACTAATCGAAGACCTCGAGGTAGGTAATCTATACTCTCCTTCGAATCGTCGTTTCTGTCCATTTCTCTTGCGACTTTCTGAGTTCAAAATTTTGAGGTTTTTGAAAAACTGTTCAAATCAGCTGATTTCAGCGTCTAAACTTCTTCCCTGCATGCTCCTGAGCGTGTTCTGCGGATTAGATTTTGTCAAATGTCGACGAAATGCCGCCGGGATCAATTTATACCCTAAATACCCATTTTTCGCCAAAGTCGCAACCTTTACGCTCTAATCTATCGACTTGGCTTAGTGCTAGTAGGATTTGTCGTCATAAACGTCGTTGTGGACGTCCCCATCCAATTTGTTTTTCAAAAATCCAATTTTGAAATTCTGAGCTAAAAATAATGACCAAACTACCCCTATATCAGTTTTCGATCCGAAAATTTTTCCGAGCCTAGAACCGTCTTAGTTACGGCTTATGTTAACCTAGGAACCAAGTTTGATCGAAGAAAAATCGACCCTCCCAATTAAGGAAAGTGGCCGAGAGCTATATCAAGGGGGGAGGAGAATCCGATTTTTCGAAAACTTGTCTTAACGCGTTAGATTGTCGTACCACGGAGGTAGTAGTGTACTGTGTAACCCTAGGACTCTTTGATTGCTGAGTTTCTGACTCTTGGTGTTGATTTCTGTGATTTTTGCTTAAGGTTCGTTTGAGGAGATTCCAAGAAACCAAGGAGAAGAGCTTGAAGAACATTTGGAGGAGGAAGCTGGAAGACCCACCGGTGAGGGCTACTCTCTGAATTACTAGATAATGCTTTAGGTGTCGATGAAATTCGACTTGATTTATGTGTTATGCACTTAATTGCTAAATGTCTGAAATGATTTCTGAGGCTTCGGCCGAACTTGTTGAGTACTTGATGCCATGATATTGTGTGCTAAATGATTCACATGCTATGTGCTACATGGTTAACTTAGGATGTGTTGGAATATGCTGTTTATGCCTATTGGTTGAGCTGTTTCATTGATGCTATTCCACTCGTGCCTATGTTTCTGGAAAGTGAGGATTACGGGCAAGTCATGCCGAATTTTTATGAGATTTTGAGAGAGTTTTAAAGGACGAACGGAGTTCGGACCTTGTTATGTTTTAATGGATCGAGACCTTCTCAGGGAATTATTTGAGATTATGGGATCTCTAAAAACTCTTAGGAAGTATTATAAGATTAAAATGAAAACTATTTTATCACGGAAAACTCATAAGACATTAATCAACTTCTAAATCCTTTGAACAATAATGATACCCTTAGATAAGAGCTTAGAGCCTGAATATTAGTTTGGGAAATATGAGAAGTGTCGTCGAGTCCAAGTCTTGAGGAAACTTACAAGTTTCCGAGTATGCTTATACTCTTTTCGCTCGATGAGCAGTTTAATGTTTGGCTATCTAAAGTTTAGCCGGAGACTATAAGTTTCCAAGTACTTCGGTACCTTTTCGCTCGATGAGCAGTTTATTGATTGGCTATCTAAAGTTTAGCCGGGAACCATGAGTTCCAAAGTATCTTCTTCTTCTTTTGATTAATTCATTTTGTCGCAGAATCGACGTTTGCCTTAGGGTAGGTTTTTTTTAGAGACAATAAGTTAGCTAGAACACGTGACGACGTGTCGAGTGAGGTCGGAGACGTTGTTTGGCTAATCACTTGCATTCATGCACTCATTTTGAGGTTAATACACGGCGGATTACCGGACCTCGGTGGATTCCAAAATGGTCATAAGACCCGGATTTCCATATTTAGGACACTACGGTGGTCCTCAGTAGCAGACGGAATGGCAGACCTACGGGTTCACTGCTGATCTGACTACTTTTGTGTGGTGTAAGAGGCGCCCGAGCGGAATGGTCCCACTTTGGCCGGTGTTAGGGCTGACTCGATGGTGTCCATCCTTCTTCCGGAATGCATTTTGTTACCCAGCATTGCATTTCATGCAACATACATGCTGACTTAGTTGCTGAGTGTGATTGGTACCTGTTTATCCTACTTGAGGCATGCTAATTCTTATTATTATCTTTATATTCATTGTGATATATGCAACCCTAGGATGTTATCCCTAAACTCTAAGCCTGAGAGGCTAATAATTATTATCCCATATATATATCTGGCTTTAATATTTATATAATTCTTTGGAGTTGACCCTCGCGTCTTCTGTGTGTGTTTGGGCGGACTACGCCATTGTCAGTTGAGTATGGCGGACCGGTTCACGATGGTTCACCCTTCAGGGGAAACTAGGTTGAAGAAGCTTGATCAGGAGGACTACGGTTCAGGGGTGGTCGACCCCGCTGGCCACCGAGCGACTTACTCGAGATGGGATTAGTGTAGGAGTAGAGTCTTAGCTCTGACCGTCATTGTTTCTTTGGGGACAGGGTAGTTTCCCGCCTATAGCTTTTTGTGTGGTTCCTCTACGGGGATCACAGAGAGTTGGTTGGGCTAAGAGGTCTTGTTTTAGGCCGCTGGGCCAACTTGTTCTCAGATTTTGAGGTTTAGTGTTACGGACACAGTATTTTTACCTTGGTTTGTACTTTTGCCTACGGGCGTTACTCTCTTTTACTTTCCGTCACTGGAGGTTTACTCGTGACGTGGTTTACAACTTACAGTGGGGGCTGTAATCATATTGTATATTAGTTCTGTTATCTTCGTTTTAGAGTTTCATCTCTTTCTGTCTTTACTTACACTATCGAAAAAAAATAATTCACGTTTTTCCGCTTAAGTTATTTCTTTGGTTACTAAAGTGACGCCACCGAAATCGGGGTGTTACAATTGTGGTATCAGAGCTTAGTCGAGTCTTTCGGGAGTCTTTGGGGAATAGGTCTTCTGTGCTAGGTTGTGTGACTCTGCAAAGAGTAAAAATTGATTGTCTGCCAAGCGATTTCTCGCTTAGAATTGATTGAAGTTATTGCTTGATCATATTGTATAGTATGTTAGATGCTATCCGATGATGAGTACTAACTGTTTGTTTGACTAAGCATAGGATGGTAAGCCCTGACAGGATGGCAAAGGCAATAGCTACCATGATTGAGGCAATGATGAATCAGGCTGCTGAGGACGCTTACAGACGCGCTGAGGAGGCTGCACGTGAACGACCTCAACCGCTAATCGAGGCGTCCAAGTACCAGCATAGTGGATTGGATCGAGCTGGAGCTGGAGGACCAGTGAGGTCAGATCCACAGGAGTACCGGCAGTGGAAGCCATACCAGCATCCCGAGGGAAGAGACCCTACCCAAGGATCACGCAAGTTAACGACCGCAACTAATTTCCAGGAGGCTGTGACATGCTACCGTTGTGGGAGACTTGGACACTACGCCTTTCAGTGCTCAGTGACTGGACCACAATGCTTCAAGTGCGAACAACGTGGACATTTGGCCGTGAACTGTAGGACGTTCCAAGCGGGACCGTCTGACAACAAGATGAAGGGTAAACTTCCTGCCATATCTAAAGGGGCGAGGAAGCAAGTAACGTGTTACAGGTGCAAGAAGGTGGGACACCACTCTAACAAGTGTCCAGACGGGAGACCTCTATGTTTTAACTGCAATCGCCCGGGGCATCAAGCCAAGGATTGCAATGTAACCAGGGTTGAGCCATCTGTGCCTACGGTAAGAGGAAGACATCCTGCTGCACGGGGAGGAGTCTATGTCTCGTGCGGCGAGGGAGCTGACGGACTAGTCAGAGGAGAGCGCACAAACGATGGTAACCTTCTAACTATTCCTTCTCATTCTAGTATAATACGCTCCATTACTCTCGTAGCACATGCGACGCACCAATTTTACTTAAATTGTTTAAGCATTGACTTTATAGTTATTACGCCTAATAATACTTTATTTGACCATTGCTCGTGTTTAAACTATAGAAGTTACACGAGGTTCAGAATAACACGTTAAGCCTAGAAAGTAGTCTTGCACCGATGCGTTTAACAAGAAGCTAGAAGCTGAAGGATGAATCTCAGAGAGATTCCGTATGGATAGTATATGTATGGTGTCGAGAGTGTGTAGTTCCGTAGCGGCATCATTGAGGATTTAATATCAAGATCTCTGTGACTACTGGATGTTAGGAACTCATCGACTGTTCCAGTGGGTTTTTCTAAATCTTCACCTTCGATGTATTAGGCCTGATCAACTTAATATTGAGGGGGTGATATTCGGAATCAGAACTGGCAATGGACTTTGATAGATGGATTGGTAAGATTAATTTGATTGGATCGAGGATTAGTGGAGTCGGGAAGTAAAGTTTTTGTTAAGTAATTGATTTCCTTTGGGGAGGAGTTATAGTTTAAGAAATGGATATTCATTTAAGAAGTATTGAAGAATTAAAGGACATTTGAGGTCCAAACGTGGTGAAAGTTTAGGTTTTAAGTCTATGAATTCTTGTCTTAAGTGCGTAGGACTCAAGGTTTGTTGGGTTTTGATCGAGAGACTAAGTATCGGATTGATGGGAGGACGATCTAGTTACGGAAATAAAGAGTTAGTATTAAGATAAATACTTGAGGTTGTTATAGGTGGACAAATTTCTTAGAGTCTAAGAGTGAATGGAACTTTGTTATGGATTCCGATATTGCATGCTGGGGTTAGCAAGTGAATTTCACTAAGTTAAGTGAGGATTTAAGGGTTAAGATTGACCTTGGGAGGTGAAAATCATGTTCGAATCAGAGATTTAGTGGTGTTGGCATTAATGATTGTAGTTAAACCTCCGAATGTTGAGGGATCGGATGATAAAATGACTAGTTAAGTTTCCTGAGGTACAGCTATGGTTTGATCTTCTAGGGAATAAGTTCGGATTTGGGGGAAGTGTTAAGGATTTTAGGTAATTGTAAAGTGGGTTGTGAATAAGTGAAGGTTGGTTTTATGGTTCAAGTAAGGGAAGTCTCGAAAAAGGGGAGATGACAATAATGGATTGTAAGATATTAAGATGGTGATTAGCTTATAAGTCGCTGATGAATGGATGTTAAAAGGGATTGGGTCTAGCGATGCACAAGGTATTAAGACTCACGTCGAGTTTTACTTGAGTGATGACTAAGTAGAAGATTGATCTCATGGTGCGAATGAGGATAGTTACGAAGTTGGAATCGACGTTAATGGACTAGTAGATTCCAAGGGAATAGTTCGTCTATGAGTTATAGAGCGATCGAGTTAAGTTTTGAATCATGAGTGGAGATCACGAGGACAGGTTGAACATTCACTTTGGAATGCCAGAGGTGTACTGATTTTAAGCAGAATTTTTGGACGAACAAAAGTAAAGGATCAAGTGGTTAAGGTTGTGCAATTGCACGTAGCGTCAACCAATGTTATTTCCAACATAGAACCGACACGAGTGGTCGAGCAGGACGACATAGAGCTTAAAGTACTTGTTTGACCAGAAGGAGTTGAACATGAGACAACGACGCTGGATGGAATTTCTCAAGGATTACGATTTTACCTTACAATACCATCCTGGAAAGGCTAATGTCGTTACTGATGCATTGAGCAGGAAGATGCATATCTCATCAATGATGGTTAAGGAGCTGCAACTGCTGGAACAATTTTGAGATTTGAGCTTAGATGTGAGAGCATCTGAGGGAGAACTGAAGTTTGGGACGATCAAGATCACCAATGGATTGATGGAAGAAATCCGAGACCAACAGTTACAAGATGAATTTTTACTCGGAAAATAAGAATTTAGTAATTCAGGGTAAGGACCCGGAATTCAAGGTAGGGAGTGACAATATCCTGCGATGCAAGGATAGAGTGTGCGTACCTAACAACCCTGACTTAAGGAGGTTGATTATGGACGAAGGTCACAAAAGCAAGTTGAGCATTCACCCTGGAAGGAAAAAGATGTATCAGGACTTGAAGGTGAATTTTTGGTGGCCAGGGATGAAGAGACAAGTGGCAGGATATGTAGCTGCATGTTTAATCTGTCAAAAGGCGAAGGTGGAACATCAGAAATCTGCGGGTATGCTACAAAGCTTGGATGTACCTCAATGGAAATGGGATAGCATATCGATGGATTTTGTCGTGGCATTACCAAGAACTCAAAGAGGATATGACTCGATTTGGGTAATCGTGGATCGACTGACTAAGTCGGCTCATTTCATACCGGTGAGAACTACGTACAACGTGGATAAGCTATCAGAGATTTATATAGCTGAGATTGTGCGACTTCATGGAGTGCCAACAAGTATCGTTTCCGATAGAGACCCGAAGTTTACTTCCCATCTGTGGGGAACTCTTCATGAGGCTTTGGGAACGAGGCTGAGATTAAGCTCTGCTTATCATCCACAGACTGATGGGCAAACTGAGAGAACTATCCAATCATTGGAGGATTTGCTACGAGCTTGCGTGTTAGACAATAAGGGCAGTTGGGACACCCTATTGCCACTGATTGAATTCACATATAACAACAGTTTTCATACGACCATAGGTATGGCACCGTATGAGGCATTGTATGGCCGCAAGTGTAGAACACCTTTATGTTGGTATCAAGATGGAGAGAATTTGTTAGTAGGACCGGAACTTCTGCAACAGACAACTGAGAAGATTAAACAGATCAGGGAGAAGATGAAGGCTTCTCAGAGTAGACAGAAGAGCTATGCAGATCAAAGGCGTAGAACCCTGGAATTCGAAGAAGGAGATCATGTGTTCCTGCGAGTTACCCAGACTACAGGAGTTGGTCGAGCAATCAAGTCAAGAAAGCTGACGCCAAAGTTCATTGGACCTTATCAGATTACTCGTCGTGTAGGACCGGTAGCTTACCAGATCGCACTACCGCCTTTTCTATCAAACATTCACGATGTATTCCATGCGACACAACTGCGGAAGTATATTGCTGATCCGACGCACGTCATCGAGTTGGATGACATTGAGTTGAAGGATAACTTGTCTTTCAAAACACCGCCAATCAGCATTGGTGACACAAGGATAAAGCAGTTGAGGGGAAAAGAGATCGAGTTAGTGAAGGTTATTTGGAACAAGGACACCGGCGATGCAACGTGGGAGCTGAAGGAAAAGATCAAGGAACAGTATCCAGAACTTTTTACTGACCCTTAAGTTTCGAGGTCGAAACTTTCTTTTTGGAGGGTAGTAATGTAAGGCCCAAGTTTTAACGTTTTGGATAAGTGAATAAAATAAAGGAGTTATTTGATTAAGATAAATTTGGGAACGAAAGAGGTTCAGGAAAAGTCCAAGAATGTATCGAAAAACCGAAAGAGTTATAGCACGACTAACATACGCTTAATCCTAGGTCGAAGGTATTAGTGAATAGTTAATTTACGCTTTAGGACACGATGGAAACTAATTCCAAAAATCCTCAGAGAAATGTTAGAACTTCTCTTTTCCGTCCTTAAACAACCATTTCGATGCGAAATCCTGGAAAGTACGAACGTCAAATTCCAATTCTCGGAAGTTTGCCGAAACGGAATCCCTGATAGTTCGAAAAACCTAAGATCGACAGACGATGAAGACTTTTTCTATCCGGAAACTCAAATGAAGATTCCACCCGCGTTCACCTACTTCTCTCATCATTCCTAATCTTTCTTCAGAAGGAAGTTTTCTTGTCCGACGATCACTGCAAAAAGTAGTTTTTCGGGATAAACCGACTTACACCGACTTATGCCGATTTTGGATCTTTTGGTTTAATTCCAAGAATTCTATTTTGAGTTCTGGAATTCTGTCGCCAGAACCTATCTTAGAATGCGCAGAGGAACGCGCAGGAAAAATCGGAATCGCAAAAAAATCATTTTTCCGTTTTTCCAAAACCTATAAATAGCTTGAAAAATTAGATTTTTTTCACAAAACCCATTTTCCCCACCCCTCCAAGCCGCGAGTTTCTAGAGAGAGAGAGAGATCCGGATCTTCGTCGTTTCTTGCCCGTTTGCTTCACCGTTCGTCACTAATCGAAGACCTCGAGGTAGGTAATCTATACTCTCCTTCGAATCGTCGTTTCTGTCCATTTCTCTTGCGACTTTCTGAGTTCAAAATTTTGAGGTTTTTGAAAAACTGTTCAAATCAGCTGATTTCAGCGTCTAAACTTCTTCCCTGCATGCTCCTGAGCGTGTTCTGCGGATTAGATTTTGTCAAATGTCGACGAAATGCCGCCGGGATCAATTTCTACCCTAAATACCCATTTTTCGCCAAAGTCGCAACCTTTACGCTCTAATCTATCGACTTGGCTTAGTGCTAGTAGGATTTGTCGTCATAAACGTCGTTGTGGACGTCCCCATCCAATTTGTTTTTCAAAAATCCAATTTTGAAATTCTGAGCTAAAAATAATGACCAAACTACCCCTATATCAGTTTTCGATCCGAAAATTTTTCCGAGCCTAGAACCGTCTTAGTTACGGCTTATGTTAACCTAGGAACCAAGTTTGATCGAAGAAAAATCGACCCTCCCAATTAAGGAAAGTGGCCGAGAGCTATATCAAGGGGGGAGGAGAATCCGATTTTTCGAAAACTTGTCTTAACGCGTTAGATTGTCGTACCACGGAGGTAGTAGTGTACTGTGTAACCCTAGGACTCTTTGATTGCTGAGTTTCTGACTCTTGGTGTTGATTTCTGTGATTTTTGCTTAAGGTTCGTTTGAGGAGATTCCAAGAAACCAAGGAGAAGAGCTTGAAGAACATTTGGAGGAGGAAGCTGGAAGACCCACCGGTGAGGGCTACTCTCTGAATTACTAGATAATGCTTTAGGTGTCGATGAAATTCGACTTGATTTATGTGTTATGCACTTAATTGCTAAATGTCTGAAATGATTTCTGAGGCTTCGGCCGAACTTGTTGAGTACTTGATGCCATGATATTGTGTGCTAAATGATTCACATGCTATGTGCTACATGGTTAACTTAGGATGTGTTGGAATATGCTGTTTATGCCTATTGGTTGAGCTGTTTCATTGATGCTATTCCACTCGTGCCTATGTTTCTGGAAAGTGAGGATTACGGGCAAGTCATGCCGAATTTTTATGAGATTTTGAGAGAGTTTTAAAGGACGAACGGAGTTCGGACCTTGTTATGTTTTAATGGATCGAGACCTTCTCAGGGAATTATTTGAGATTATGGGATCTCTAAAAACTCTTAGGAAGTATTATAAGATTAAAATGAAAACTATTTTATCACGGAAAACTCATAAGACATTAATCAACTTCTAAATCCTTTGAACAATAATGATACCCTTAGATAAGAGCTTAGAGCCTGAATATTAGTTTGGGAAATATGAGAAGTGTCGTCGAGTCCAAGTCTTGAGGAAACTTACAAGTTTCCGAGTATGCTTATACTCTTTTCGCTCGATGAGCAGTTTAATGTTTGGCTATCTAAAGTTTAGCCGGAGACTATAAGTTTCCAAGTACTTCGGTACCTTTTCGCTCGATGAGCAGTTTATTGATTGGCTATCTAAAGTTTAGCCGGGAACCATGAGTTCCAAAGTATCTTCTTCTTCTTTTGATTAATTCATTTTGTCGCAGAATCGACGTTTGCCTTAGGGTAGGTTTTTTTTAGAGACAATAAGTTAGCTAGAACACGTGACGACGTGTCGAGTGAGGTCGGAGACGTTGTTTGGCTAATCACTTGCATTCATGCACTCATTTTGAGGTTAATACACGGCGGATTACCGGACCTCGGTGGATTCCAAAATGGTCATAAGACCCGGATTTCCATATTTAGGACACTACGGTGGTCCTCAGTAGCAGACGGAATGGCAGACCTACGGGTTCACTGCTGATCTGACTACTTTTGTGTGGTGTAAGAGGCGCCCGAGCGGAATGGTCCCACTTTGGCCGGTGTTAGGGCTGACTCGATGGTGTCCATCCTTCTTCCGGAATGCATTTTGTTACCCAGCATTGCATTTCATGCAACATACATGCTGACTTAGTTGCTGAGTGTGATTGGTACCTGTTTATCCTACTTGAGGCATGCTAATTCTTATTATTATCTTTATATTCATTGTGATATATGCAACCCTAGGATGTTATCCCTAAACTCTAAGCCTGAGAGGCTAATAATTATTATCCCATATATATATCTGGCTTTAATATTTATATAATTCTTTGGAGTTGACCCTCGCGTCTTCTGTGTGTGTTTGGGCGGACTACGCCATTGTCAGTTGAGTATGGCGGACCGGTTCACGATGGTTCACCCTTCAGGGGAAACTAGGTTGAAGAAGCTTGATCAGGAGGACTACGGTTCAGGGGTGGTCGACCCCGCTGGCCACCGAGCGACTTACTCGAGATGGGATTAGTGTAGGAGTAGAGTCTTAGCTCTGACCGTCATTGTTTCTTTGGGGACAGGGTAGTTTCCCGCCTATAGCTTTTTGTGTGGTTCCTCTACGGGGATCACAGAGAGTTGGTTGGGCTAAGAGGTCTTGTTTTAGGCCGCTGGGCCAACTTGTTCTCAGATTTTGAGGTTTAGTGTTACGGACACAGTATTTTTACCTTGGTTTGTACTTTTGCCTACGGGCGTTACTCTCTTTTACTTTCCGTCACTGGAGGTTTACTCGTGACGTGGTTTACAACTTACAGTGGGGGCTGTAATCATATTGTATATTAGTTCTGTTATCTTCGTTTTAGAGTTTCATCTCTTTCTGTCTTTACTTACACTATCGAAAAAAAATAATTCACGTTTTTCCGCTTAAGTTATTTCTTTGGTTACTAAAGTGACGCCACCGAAATCGGGGTGTTACACTATACGTCGCACCAAACGGGCCCTTATTTCAAATAAAAAAAATGGGACCAAAAGCTGTGTGAAATTTTTCACAGGTCAATTTAAATTCATCCCTGTTTATCAGGGACCAAAAAACATTTTAAATTAAAAAATAGGCTGAACTCAATAAATAGAAACCAATTATTATATTAAAAATACGCATATCATTCAATATTTTATTCTTAAAATTTGGATTTTGTCTAACTCCACCCTCAAAGTTGGGTCAAAGGTGAAGATTTGTCTACAGTATAAAAAAGATATTTAATTATATCTAGTCAAAATCACATTTATGAGTGATATACAATAAATGACGTAGAATTGACTATGTGACTATGATACCATATTAAAATTTGAATTAGGCATAAAATAAGTTGGTCAAACTATAGGAATACAAAAAGCCTAATATGTGACTACGTGACTTGCTTGCTCTCCATTCGTGGTTGCATGCAAGCGCCGATGAGCAAAGTTGTTAATGGATGCAAAAAAAAAAATAAAAAATAACTACCTCTGCTAGGGTGATCTCACCTCTGCTAGGGTTTTCGCACTGACGGAAATAGAATGGCGAACGACGGCGGAGGGATTTCGACGGAGGAGAAGGACCTTCACCGGCGGAGCACCTACAAGCCTAAGCACACTGGAGGGAGTTCAGTAGGCAAGGAACCCTTGGTTACAGTGACGGGTCTTAACCTGATGAGGAAACCGCTTTCGTATAGAGACATCTGCACTGGAATTAATGGAGTGGACCGTCTAGAGGAGGAGGCCGTGGAAGATTGCTTTGGAATGGATTCTGACGGTGATGGCTCTGAGTCGGATTCAGAAGAGGAAATGTCAGAGGTTGAGAAAGAGAGAGATCCCCTTTGCCCTGTGGTCAAGATCACGAAGAAGGAGTACAGGGAAGCCTGCAAGCCATGGAAGAAATCAGTGATTGTTAAGCTTGTGGGGAAAAGGGTGAGCCTCAATTTCATGAGGGCACGTCTTGCAAGTCTGTGGCAACCGTATGGGGAGATGGAGGTTATTGATCTGGATCAAGACTTCTTCGTTGTACGCTTTGTGAACCAGGAGGACTTCATGCATGTTTTTGATGGCGGCCCATGGGTGATCCTGGGACATTGCTTGGTTGTCCAACAATGGAAACCAGGATTTATTCCGGCGGCGGGGGTCTTGGGACGTGCTGCAGTATGGGTGCGTGTAACAGGGTTGCCAGTGGAACTGTACAAGAAGAAGTTCTTGTGGCGAATCGGAGCGGAACTGGGACGTATGATCAAGGTCGATGATCGCACTCTGAAGGAGTGTGAAGGTGGTAGGACTCAGGTGGGTATGGAACGAGGCAAGTTTGCTCGCTTATGCATCGAGGTCGACTTACAGAAAACACTTGTGGCAAAATTCTCTATGATTGACCTGGACTTTCAGGTGGAATATGAAGGCCTGAACTTGATATGTTTTCATTGCGGGAGATATGGCCACAAACTAGAGAAATGTCCTCTGCTCGTTGAGGAGGTGGGGAAGAACATGGAGTCGGGGCAATCGAGCACACAGTCCCAGGCGGTGTCTGCGGTGGCCCAGCCTCACATGTCCACAGCGGCGCCGGCGGAACCCTTTGGGGAATGGATGGTGGCAAAGCGTGATTACCGGAAACAGAAACGCAACGTCCATGCTGGCGGAGCGTATTCTAGGGGACGTAGAGCGAAAAATCAGGAAGGAGTTACAAAATCTGGCTCCCGTTTTAATGTGCTGCGAACTAATTTGAATCAAGATGAGAATGTGGGCCATGGCGTGGTTAATAACGCAGAGAATATTCATGTGATTGATGATGACTTTATGTCACAAGAGAAAAGTGTGGGCCAGGGTGAGTTAAATATCTCATGCAATAAAGAACAAAATTTTGAAAAGGTTGACAAAAATTATACAAAGATTGCGTCCAAGAATGAAGTTGTTAGTACTTCCATGGTCGAGAATGTGGGGCCAAGGAATAATGATGATATGATGGGAATTGTGGCAGAGGTAGTTATACCTCAATCATTGGCTAATTTGGAGACTCCAAGTGAGGGAGCAGGTGCTGGTTCCGTTATGAATCCCGAGTCGGTGAACACACATGTCCCGTTGGTTACCGAGTCCGGTGGGCTCGGATTGAAGATAATTAATGTTGGAAATAATTCCCCGGAAGCTGGCAGCGATACTACTCAAGGATTAACTAGCAATTTTCCCCCATTGTTCACGTCCCCCTCTGGTATTGGACAACAGGTTAAAAAAAATTTACCTTTCCAATCTAGGGGACCAGTTGTTCTAGGTGGCATCTTTGGTAGGAAGGAACGTCAGAGTGATGCGTCATCCTTTGGAAGACCTCCTGATTTTTCTAACCCTACCAAGCCATCTCATGGACTTGAAGCTCAGAATATGGAGAATATGGATACTTTCAGCAGGGAAAGAGAGAGGAGTTTATCACCAGGCTCCTCGACGCGACCTAATTAGGTTGTTTTCTTGGTCCACTTCTCAATGGTTTCCATGATAGGTTTTGAAGATTTTATTATATTCATGTGGAATGTTAGAGGAGCTATGAATGCTAATGCTAAATTAGCTCTGAAGAATTATATCAGCTTGAGTAAACCTGATGTTATTATTCTAGTGGAGACTCACTGTCAGTTTCATAGAACAGCTAGGTTCTGGAAGAGCCAAGGTTTCATTCCTGGGTGCATTGTGGAAGCCGTTGGTCAAAGTGGTGGCATTTGGGTGCTAATTCATCAACATTCCAAGGCTATCATCTCTCCAGTTGACTTTTTCTCTCAAGTGCTCACCTTTGATATTGTTGTTGGTGCTTATGTCTGGACTTGCTCGGCAGTGTATGCTAGTCCCGTGGCTATGCAGAGAGAGGCCCTTTGGGAGCATTTATCTCATCTTCGAGGTAGTGTTTCAAGACCTTGGCTTGCAGTAGGCGATTTTAATGAGATTCTTTACCCTTCGGAGGTGAGGGGAAGTGCTTTCCTTCCTGGGAGAGCTCGTCGTTTTGCTTCTGCTCTGGATAGTTGTGATTTGATTGACCTTGAGGCGAAGGGGGGTCAGTTCACTTGGCATCGGAAGGAAAGGGGAATCCTTCGTATGTCTAAGAGATTGGACCGAGCCTTTGCTGATAGTGACTGGAGACTTGCTTTTCCTGAGGCTTATGTAGAGGTTCAAACAAGGATGCATTCTGATCACAACCCTATTATAGTTAGATGCAATGTTCCTGGAGAGGGTCCAGTTGAGAGGCCATTCCGTTACCTTGCGGCTTGGGCTAATCATGATGGCTACCGATCTATTGTTAGCAATGCTTGGAGGAGCCCGGGGGGAATGCTGCGTGATAAGCTCTACCGTGTCCAAAATGACTCGATCTCCTTTAATAAGCACACCTTTGGAAATATCTTCCAACGGAGGAGACATGTGGAGGGCCGGCTTCGAGGAGTCCAGAGAGAACTTGATGTTCGGGTGACTTCTAGTCTAGTCCAGCTTGAGGCTCAGCTTCAGGCGGAGTACCGAGATATCTTGCGGAATGAGGAGCTTCTTTGGTACCAGAAGTCCCGAGAGCAGTGGGTTAGATTTGGTGATCGTAACACTGCTTTTTTCCACACACAAACAGTTATCTGTAGGAAGAGAAATAAAATTCATAGACTTCAGTTGATGGATGGCTCTTGGAGCTCAGACGAGGGTGTGCTTCAGAGAGAGGCCCAGGATTTTTTCATGGATTTGTTTTGCTCTGGGGGGGATACTTTGCTTGACCACTTTCAGGTGCTGAACTTTCCGTCTATTCCTGAGGATTGCCGGCTGGATCTTCTTGAGCCTGTCACCATTGAGGAGGTAAAAAGAGCTCTTATGTCCATGAAGTCGTTCAAAGCCCCAGGGCCTGATGGCTTTCAACCTGTGTTCTTCAAACAGTATTGGGATATTGTTGGGGAGGATGTTTGGAGGGTGGTCAGTGATGCGTTTAGTACAGGTACTATCGATCCTTCTCTAGCTGAAACTTTGATTGTTTTGATCCCCAAAGTTGATGTTCCTAGTCAGATGAAGGAGTTTCGCCCCATTAGTTTGTGTAACGTTGTTTATAAAATAATCACGAAGGTGCTGGTCCTTCGTATCCGCCCTTACTTGGATCAGTTTATTGGCCCCCTCCAGTCTAGCTTTATTCCGGGGCGGGGGACCACTGACAATGCTATCTTGGCTCAGGAGGCAATTCACTTCCTTGATCACTCTAAAGCAAGAAACGGCTCTATGACTTTCAAAATTGATTTGGAAAAAGCTTATGACAAGCTTTCTTGGGGGTTCTTGGAGGAAACTCTGAGGGAATTTGGGTTTCCAGACCTCATTATTCGCCTTATCATGAGCTGTGTGTCTTCATCCAGGCTTGCTCTCCTTTGGAAGGGTTCTAGGCTCCCTTGGTTTAGCCCTGTTCGGGGTCTCCGCCAAGGGGATCCGTTGTCTCCCTACCTTTTTGTTATGTGCATGGAGAAGCTTTCAGTTCGTATTCAGAATGCAGTGGATGCGAGTTTGTGGCATCCAATATCTCTTTCTAGAGGTGGTCCTCCTCTTTCTCATATTTTCTTTGCAGATGACGTGCTTCTTTTTTTGCAAGGCCTCTAGATCACAAGTTGAGATGGTTGCTGAAATTTTGGAGGACTTTGGCTCGGCATCAGGTTTGAAAGTTAGTGCTGCGAAATCAAAGGCTTTGTGCTCTAGAGGGGTTCCCCAAAGTACCCGTCGAGATATTGCAGTTGTATGTCCCATCAGAATTGTTCGGAACCTGGGCAAGTACTTAGGTTTTCCAATGATCAGTGGCAGAGTATCTCATGGTGATTTTGATTTTCTTATGGACAAAATTGAGAGGAGATTAGCAGGCTGGAAGAGTCGCCTTCTCAACACAGCAGGAAAAATTTGTCTTGCTAGGTCTGTTATCACAGCAATTCCCACTTACTATATGCAAGCGGTCTGGCTCCCCAGGAAGACAATCCATTCGATTGATAGAGCGGCTCGAAACTTTATTTGGTCTAACTCCGCTGCTAACCGTGGGTGGCATCGAGTGAAGTGGGAGATTGTTACTCAGCCCAGGCATGCCGGAGGACTTGGGATTAGAGATGCAGCGCTTGCAAATACCTCTCTGCTTGGCAAACTGGTGTGGAACTTGTTACAACAATCTGACAAACTATGGGTCCAAGTGCTTACCCATAAGTATATAAAAGACCATTCTTTGTTGGAAGTCTCGGCCAAGCCTAGTTCTTCTTCCCTTTGGAAAGGGGTGTTGCGTGCTAGAGATGAATTAAAGGACGGGTTTGGTTTCAAGTTGGGGAACGGTGAGTCCTCTTTTTGGTACCATGATTGGAGTGGTCATGGAAACTTGGCAAATCACATCCCTTATGTGGATATTCATGACATCCATGTGTCTCTTAGAGATTTGGTGATTGGAGGGGATTGGGTCACGACTAGTTTGTATACTGTTGTCCCTTCTTTGATTCTGCAGAAGCTGCACGACATCACTCCTCTGGTGGATGATAGACTCCATGATCATTGGACGTGGAAGAAGGGGAGACAAGGTGTGTTTACTGCTGCTGCTGCATACTCCTGGCTTCTTGAGTCTTCTTCCCAGCTCCCCCCCTCTACACCCGATTCCTGGAAATGGATTTGGAAAATTCAGGTTCCGGAAAAAATTCGGGTCTTTGTCTGGTTTATCATGCAGGGTGCGATCCAAGTCAATAGCTTTCGGTTCAGATGCAAGCTTGCAAATTCCCCTGCTTGCCCGCGCTGTCAACATCAATTCGAGGACATCTTGCATTGCCTCAGGGACTGTAGAGTTGCGCGTGATGTCTGGGTTCGGCTTAATGCTCTCGGGTGGCCAGGCTTCTTTGTGAGTAATGCCCAAGCTTGGGTAAAATCGCAAGCTCAAGGTCCTCATGCTTCTCTGTTTTTTACAGCAATATGGGGTATATGGAGATGGAGGAATAATGAAGTCCTAGGCGATAACGATTGGACAATGGTAAGCACTGTGAATTGGATTATTACAGAGCACAGGGATTATGATCTATTACTCACGAGAGGTCTGTCGTTGTCCATGGTCGACGATGCTCCAGTCCGTTGGGCTCCCCCTGTTTCCGGTGAGTACAAAATGAACTCAGATGGGGCGTTTAAGCATGATGATGATCGAATGGGAATGGGTGGCATTGTTCGGGATGCCCATGGTTCTTGGATATCTGGTTTCTATGCAGGTAGCCTAGGAGGAGATGCTCTTCGGGCGGAGATTGCAGCTCTAAAGCATGGTCTAACACTGTTGTGGAATGCCAATGTTAGGAGAGCTACTTGCGAAGTTGATTGTTTGGATATTGTGGAAGCTTTGGAGAATGATCGGTATCAGTTTCATGCCTTGGCGTCTGAGCTCCTGGATATTCGTCTTCTCCTGGATCGGGATTGGACTGTTACTCTTGCTTACGTCCCTAGAGAGGCGAATGCAGCAGCTGATTGTCTCGCAGGACTTGGAGCTAGCCTCCTTTGCCCCCTGACTTGTCTTGAGAGCCCTCCTCAAGAGCTTCAGCCGATTCTGGCTAGAGATTTGTTAGCTTTGTAGTCTTTGTTTCTTGCCTGTTTAATTTTCCGATGTACCAAAAAAACAAAATAACAATTATAATAAAAATAAAAATGTAATTTAATATTTTATATTAGATTCTTAAAAAATATTTTATACAGGATATGATTAAAATAATTCATAAAATATATTTAATATTAGTTAACTAATATTATATAATATTATATTGGTGATAAATTTTTGACCCATTTATTATTTTTGAAAATGAGTTTTTTTACCATTTAATTGCTCATTTGTCATATTCGAGTCACCACAAAATAACACTATAAAATGAAATAATACTCTCTTCATCTTTCTCCAGTATTCTTCTTTGTTTTTCCCTTCATTCCTTAGCTTCTTGATATTCTTCAAATCTCATTGTCCAAACCTCCAAGCCAAGTTTTAATTTTTTTTTTCAATCCATCTTTGATTGTCTTTCCTTTGTAAAACTCACTCTTCTTCATTTGATTTAGGTTTGTGGTTATATTCTCTCAAAGCAGTACATTCTTTTCTTGATATTCTAGTTTGAACTTTGAGTCTTTCTTTTGTGTTTGTTACCGGTTTAAAATTTTGTTGACTTCTGTGAATTTTAAATTTTGGGGAAAAATTAAGTTGATTTTGTGGGATTAGTGGTGTTTTCATTTGAGTTTTAAATTTCTTTAGGTGTCCTTTTCACAATTTCTTTTAGTGTGTATTTCAGTGTGTTTGGAAAAAAAATGGAGAGCTCAAAAAGTAAGAATGATGACAACTTGGGTGTGAATAGAACCGGTAAGAAAATTAGAAAAAGTCATTTACATGAAAACAACGCTCATGCTTCCCTTCGTTACAGGCGACGCCATCATGGTGATTACATATACACTATAAGCAAGGAAGAGCTCAAGGACTTTGCTCAATTTCACACTGGATTACATTCTCATGATCATTCAACAAGGCCAATTTACAATCACCCGGAAAGGCAAAACATGCGGTTAAACACAATCAGACCACCACCATTATTGCATGTTAAAAGGCCACCAATGCTGGAAGCCCCCTCCCTGGCTCCTTACAATAATGATGTTACATTGCAAAGATCTCCTCCATCTATACACACATCATCAAGTCTTGTGCCTAATATTCCTTCCACAGAAACAAATGACCCTCCAATTTTACCATCTTCAACATTTGAATTCATATTGCCTTCTTCACCAACCGCTTACATGAATCTAGAATCCCCTAAGTTCTATTATCCACCACTACCACCGAAAATGCAATTTCCATCTTCTTTAACAGATTTCCCTTTATCTCCCGATTCAGAAGCATGTATTCCAGAGCCACTGCTTTTTCCAGAAGAATGTCCACCATCACCATCTGAAATTCCTGACATAACAAGTCCTAGAAGGGGAGATCAATAACTTTCTCATTTTTGCAGGTGTGGGAATGGTTGCGGATCAAAAGGAGGGACTTTCACTACTTTGTCTATACGCTACTTAGCGGGTTTGGCTATGACCTTGCGTAGCTTTCTAATTATTTGATCTTTGGATGTTGTTTTTTTTTTGGCTTAATACATCAGAAGGCCCCTGAAATTGTAAAGGGAATCAGTTCCAGGGCCTGAAAAAATTTCGCATCAAATTGGGTCCCTAAGAATTTTTTTTTAATTCAATTAAGGACAAATGTTGCCAGACTTCAATTTTAGCCTAGTCAGCAATTCCACGTGGCTTTTTTATTTATTTTTAAATTATAAAAATTATTAAAAAAATATTTTTAATTCCAGTTCATTTATTAAGTCAGAAAAAAAAATTAAAAAACTTAATAAAATCCTAATCTAATAATCTCTTAACAAAACAATTACATAATCTAAATAATAAACTAACCTAATAATCTAATTATAACCAATCCCTGATTAAATCCTTTCATCCCCAAATTGAACCCAATTACAAAACTTCCCCATCCCCAAATTGAACCCAGACAAGAAACCAAGTTCTCCTTCCTCCTCCATCACTAAGAACAACAACCAAAAATAAAATTCCAGCAAGAAACCAAAAATACCCAGACAATACTCAATCTCTCCTTCCTCCTCCATCACCAAGAACAACAACCAATCTCAAAAAACCCAAAGCAAAGGTGGGTTCTGGAGTTTGCGGTGGAAGGTGCAAGGCATGGTGGTGGTCCATCGTCTCTCGATCTCGCTTCGCTGTCTCTCGGCTCCTCGCACCGCGCCTCTCCATCCCCCCTCCGTCTCGATCTCGATGGAGGTTGGGGTGTGAGGTTTCTATCGGGGGTTCTCTGTCTCTCTCGATCTCTTTCCCTGGATCCCTCCTTCTCCTTCTCTTGTCTGTTTTTCTGGGCTCTGTAGAAAGGGTGAAGGTTGTGGGTTGTGGTGGTGGAGGCTGTTGTTGCTGTCTGTGTTCATGAAGGTTGTAAGGTTGTTGTGTTGCTGGGTTTAGGGTAAAGATTGGAGATGCAACCGTAAACTTTGGATCTACGAGAAACCCTTGCCTCTGTTGTTTCTGCTTCTCTCTACCGTGGGTTGCTGCAAAGGAAAGATGGAATTGGAGCTTGGCTGTGATGAAGCTTCGATAGTGGAGGAGGGGTTTTCTTGTGCTTTTGTTAAAGAAATCCTCCGTTTAGATTAGGGATTGATGGAAGAGAGAAGATGAGGTGGTGGTGGTTCTAGATTGCTGGGTTTGATGGAAGAAGAGGAAGTGGAAGATGAACAGAATGAAGATGAAGATGTGGGTGGAAAATAAATTTTGGGGTTAGATGAGTTAATTAGGGCTGGATTGATTTATTAAGTTTTTAATTTTTTTCTGATTATTTAATTGAGCTGGAAATAAAAATAATTTTTTATTATTTTTGTAATTAAAAAATAATAATAAAAGCCACGTGGAATTGATGATTGGGATAAAATAGTCCGCTGGCACACTTTGGCCTTAATTGAATTAAAAAAAAAATTTCTAGGGACCCAATTTGATGCAAAAAATTTTTAGGCCCTGAATTTGATACCCTTTACAATTACAGGGGTCTTCTGATGTATTAAGCCTTTTTTTTTCTTCCTTTGTAATGGGTTTGGGGTACCCCTTGTACTCTCACCATTAATAAAGAAGTGCTTATCCAAAAAAAAAAAAAAAGAACCTTCTCATTTTAAGCCACTTGACCACAACACAAGGGTGCTCACAGCTCACTACATGCTTCTAACTAAAGTTGTGTTACTTCTTGTAGGAGTTTTATTTTCACATTAGCATTTAAAGTACAAGTAAATGGGACTGTCTTTATTCTTGCCTAAATTTGTTTTCTAGTTTATCAAAGTATGTATCACTGCTCTCATTTAATATGTCATAGACACACATAGTGATAGATCCATGAATTTTCAGATGTGAGAGCAATTTATAGTTTTATACCAAGTGAGTTTGTTTTTATTATAAGATATGAGAGTGCTATGTTGTGTCTATACTCTATACAACCATAAATGAGTGATTAAGATTAAAAGAGGTTTAGTAGTCACATATTTATTTTACAAAGTTACATGAATTTTTGTGGTAATCTTCACAAGTGGTAAGAGCTAGGGACATAAGGGTTGGGTGGGGTGAAGGTCCTGGGTTCAAACTCGGATGAGAGATTAATTTACTAACATTTCTAACAATTAACATTTGCCTATAAAAAAAATCTATCATGAGCTTTTTCTAAGTCAATTTTAATAGTCATCCAACAAACTACTTGTTCCTCATTGAACGAACCACTTCTCGCATAATAATAATATTATCAGTGTTGTGCCTTCCTGGACTGGACTGCACTTACACTGCAAGGTGTTTCACAACAATGAATCTAAATTGGTTCCAAAAAAATTTACATGACCTTTCGTCCCTCGGAATTTTTATTTTGAAATAAGGACCCAAGACGTCATAATGCATATGTGGCTTATTTTTTTCCAGTCACTAGAATGTGTTAATCCTAGTCGCCTACGTTGACCTTTTGCATCAGTTTTGGTCACTGCAAAAAAAATTGAACCAATTTCCGTCCCTTCTTCATCTTCCTCTATATCCTAAACCCTAACACCATCTAACGACATCGGCCAAGCTCCAGCATTTTATAGCAATTGCTTTAACCTCCACCTCGCCTTTTCTCCTCCCCTTTCTCCCCACCTTCTCCTCCTCTGCCCTAAACCTAATGTTGGTGAAAACAAAAAAACAAAAAAAACAAAACAAGAAGAAAGTGGTGAGGTTGATGATGATGTTTAGATATGGATCTTATTGTTTATTTTTGCTTTTATGTTATTTTTCCTTTTAATTAAACCAAAAGAATTTATTAAAAAAATTATACAAATTTACTCACAGTTTATTAGACCATATATCGATAACTACTTCTCACTTGTTTACCAGTCGTCGGAACTGTGATAACCTTTTAATGACCTTGGTTGTTAGTAACTTAACACTGGCTTCTCCCACAAGGAAGTTACTGGCGGTTGTAGCTGTTGGTAGTCTTTTGACGATTGTGCTAGAAGCTTTTGTTAAATATTTTCAACGAAATATATACCAACAGGTAGATCGTCAATATAGTTCATCAGAAATTTATCTATACTGACAGTTGGTTCTCAATAATGACATGTTTCTTGTAGTGATTGAGATGTGATTTGTTTTTTTATCTCTAAATGAGTGCAAACATCCGTTTACACCGATACTATTAAGAATCCAAACATATCACATATATATATATATATATATATATATATATATATATATACTACTACTACTCCCTTAAGTACTCCTTTATTTTTCATGAAATGTTGCGCTAGCTCTCATTGTTTGGGTGGCCACAATTAGACAAAAAGCTAACCTTTCTTCAAATATTGCGCCCAAAAACACGTTGCATGTGCTTGTCTTTGAAAACCGCAAGGACTAGCTCCATTTCCATTCTAAAGGTCATGATTTTCTTGGTGTATGTTCATGTCTTGAATGTCACATGGAATTAGCAAGACATGCTAAGCTTATCATTAGTCGGATTCCAAGGGCAACTTGTAATACCATGAACCCTAGACTCGGCTTGCATGAATGTCGGTCAGCGTGAGAGGTTCGAGGGCCTTGAATGGTGGTACAACTGTACAAGTACAACAATACTATTTGTAAAAAATCAATCCGTACAGTTGCCACCACTGATATTCACTATAGTATGATTTAACTATAACAAAAATCTCAATTATAAACAGCTTAACAATAACAACATTCACCAAATCATTATACCTTTACGGCTGTCCACCGGACAGTTTTGGTCGATTTCGGGCCAAGAATGTAGGTTGAAATATAATCAATCTGAATAATAGCTCAAGTGATAAGAGCTAGGAACATAAGAGTTGAGTGAAGTGAAGGGTGAAGGGTCCCGAGTTCAAACCCGGAGAAGGGATTAATTTACTAACATTTCTAACAACTAACATTTGTCTATAAAAAAAACCACCAAACTCGCTAACGCTGGTCCAATAATTATAGGTCATTTGGGTTCGGTTTTGATGATTCGTAATTTTAACGGGTGAGTTCATATGAATTGAACATCAGATAAAATAAAAAAATAAATAAAGATGAATATATGAACCCAAGAAGATGATATACATAACTGATAAAGGTTTTTTCCTCATTGTTTGTACTGCTTTTGGCTAAACCTTTATGATTCAGTCATAGCAAAGCAGATACGGGTTTATCGTCCTCAGGGATTGTGTGAACATCAGTTCCACTAATTAAACATTGATTTGAGCGGATACAAAGATGTTTGATAAATTGTTTTTGTGATTTTCAATATAAAGAAAGCGTAAAAGAAAGTTTACAGAGACAACGAAGAAGAAAACATATTTAGAATGCATTCACCTAATCCTCTAATTGTTTCCACTCAATCACTTATGTAAAGGTACATTTCATTTATGATGTCGAGAGCTATCCACCTAACTATCCCTAACCTAGGTGAATCTATCAGTTGGAATTCCTAGACGTAATCCCTTACCATCTAGAAAACCAAAAGGAACATTAAAACTCAAATTCTCTCTCAAAGACATTCCCAATAACAAATTTATCCTAAGACAAGGTACCCTAGGCTTGCGAATCTCCGTTGTCACCCCGGAAACTCCTGTTAGAACTCAAAACCCCACCTGTCACGTGGAAGCCCACTATTGTTCCTACCTAAGATAATCTCACCATAAGACAACAAGTTCATTGAGTGGTTTCTCTCTTGAACCGGACCCGCAATTATCTCCCGATCTCATGTTAGTCCATAAAAATCTAACACAAATCAATGATACTTGAAGTGTAGAAAGAAAAACTTTAACACACGGCGTGACCTAAGACATAGACATTCTACTTTCATTGATCTAAGCATACACCAACTCATATCAACCTCTTGATCTATTTATAAATTAGTGAAGCTCTTTTGATTATCAATTGATTGGTTAGAAGCATGAAGTACAAAGAGAAACACCATACATGAAAGATTTCCATTTACATCAATAATTGAGTTTACAACAATCAAAGAACTAAGCTATAACATTCTAGATACAAAAATAGAAAAGAACATATACAAGAGATAAGAAAGGAAGAGATGAAACCCGAAGAACGGAGACGAATCCACGACGATGGAAACTTTGTCAAGCTTTCCATAGCCACCAAGAGGTTGTCACCATGCTCCAAAGCTCCACTCTATCAATTCCTAGCTCAGGGATCCTTCCTCCATGAAGCCCAGCCTCCTCTGAATGTTTTAGGGAGGAAAAATGGTGAAGAATGGAAGAGATCCTGAGAAATATCGTGTTCTGGCCTTTTATAAGGGTTCAAGGCGGTTTGGCTCGCTTAAGCGAGCTTGAGATTCGCTTAAGCGAGAGCCTTTTCTTAACACTGAAGTACTCTGCTCGCTTAAGCGAGCATAAGTCTCGCTTAAGCGAGGGTTCACTTTCCTTCTATGCCACTGAATGGCTCGCTTAAGCGAGAAAGAATTCGGCTTAAGCGAGATTGTCTTCCAGAATTGATACCCTCTGCCATATAATTTCGCTTAAGCGAGTAAACATTTGGCTTAAGCGAAATTCTTCATTTCTTGGCCTTTTGACATCTTGTGGCACAGATCTTCATAGACTTTCTCCTATCATTGAAAACAAAAGATTAAATGTGAAAAATATAATAATTACTATATTTCTATACTAAACTTAACTATTTACTAAATTAACTACTTATGGGGATAAAATAATCAACAATCCAAGCATAGAGGTCAAATAAGTGCTTAAAATGATATTTAAAAACACGTAAAATTGGCACTTATCAATAACCATGATTTTTTTAATGAAAGATTAAAATTTACATTCCATTATAGAAGATAGTTTTAAAAAAAATGAAAAATTCAATTACAACCGATTTGGTTCAATGAGTGACTGCATCTCCATCTCATTAATTCAAAAGCTACAATGAATTGTGTGTCATATTCAAACATAAATTGTTGTTATTGTATACTTTTTTTAAGTTAAAAATATATTATATAAATAAGAAACGTTGAGAAACAACCTCTCTTAATTTGGGTAAAGTAACCTAGCCAGCATAACTCTAGACAAAATTCAGCTCATATAGCAAAAATCTCCCAAGCGCACAAGAACGTGCTAAAAACCTAGTTAAAACCTCAAGCGACTACGTACTCTTCTAAAAATATCTTCTTAAAAGTGGAACAAATGGCGATAAATTTGACGTAAGGAAACAACCAAGCCACTCGACACCTGCAACAAAGACCAAACCAAAAGAGCAGACAAAAACCCTAACAGATAAAATTAAACCAAACCACACTATATAGAGCTGATACCTAAAAACCAAGATATATAAGGAACAAAGGAAAGATAACAATGTTTGCACATGCTCTAAAAACAGCCTCCAAACTCGTAGTAGTGGCACAAATTAAAACGGACCAACCCATCTAAAACCGTACAAAAACTAAGACATTGAAGCCGGAAGGCGACTGTTGCCACAACGAGCAATATCTATACATGCCACACGTGATCCAACCAACCGCATCACACCCCACCAGCTTCCACCGACACGAGCTCAAGCCACACATGTTATTGTATATATACCTTTATCACATACACATAATTTATATTAATTTAATTAGTGCATGCATATCTCATGGATGAATTGAGGGGAGAGCATCTACATGCATATATTGTAATAGTTCAATTAAAATATCTTTACTGTACTACAAATAATAAGTAAAACTATGATGATGAAAGTATAAAATAAATAGGTGTGCATTCTTCAAATACACAGGCAGGGGAAAATGGAGCTGCTTTTGAAACTATATATGAGCATAATTAGCAATATGAGGGGGGTGATGTACTAGTTAGTGTTAGTTAGGATAAGCATCGTTAAAACTGATCGAAAGTCATCAGAAACCAATTAAGGGCCCTACAACATTAGGTGAAAAACCAACCCAACCCAATTTGTGTGAAACCTCCCAAAAAGTGATCAATGAATAATATTTAAGACTTTCTTCTAGTTTGTTTTGGAACTCTACGTTTTGTGTTTTGTGCTTTGTGTTTGCTCTCTCTCTCTCATGCGCGTGTAGGTGTGTGATGTTTCCTTCCTTGTTGTGTATAAAAGCTAAACTCACCTGCTGAAGAAAGTCACCCATATTGCATGCTCTCAACAATATTAGAAATGGAGCTTATAATCTTCATCACTCTTCTCAACATTTTTTTCTCTGCTCTACTACCAAGTACTTGTTCTTCTTCGCAAATTCAGTTGCAACCTTCACTTCATCATCAAGGTAAGCAGTAAGCACCGCCATATTTAAAAGATGGTGAACTGTCTTTGAGTGGGGCGAAGCCAGAGGAAACTCTGGTGGAAGCCTACAACGATATTAATTCATTCACTTTCTTGAGAATCCCTCATTTTATAAGTCAAATCATCTATGTTTCTTCATGATATGAGTGATTGAGGAGTTTTTTTCTTCTAAATGATCAAGTTATATCTTAATTGTAATTAATTATGCTCTTCCTTGTATGCCAATATAGGGTCAGTCAATGTGCATGCGCACGATCAGCTTCCTCTCCCAACACTGCCTAGAAAGCTAAGATTTGCTGAGAAGGTAACAGCTCAAATATGTAGAAGCTTCTTGCTTATCAAAAAAATAAAAATGGAGAAGCTTCTTTAGTCCTCATTTATTGTTATGTGATCAATTATGATATTTATTCCGGAATGTTCCTAAATTAGGTTGATGAATCTGGTGGTGAAGCCAAAGATCTTGCATCACACAAGGAGAAAGATTCCCTTCCTACAGGTAATTAATAGTAAATATTTTTTAAGTTATTATTATACTGTTAGTATTTATATTTATATATACTAGTACTAGTTACTACTAGTTTATACCTAAAAAACAATCATTGGGCTGCATTGGATGCCAAGAATCAGTTTCAAAAAAAGATGCCAAGAATCATCTCTAATTAATTAGGAATCTCAAAACCTTTTCTTGAGTACCAGGTAGCAAGAGGATCTATTTACCTTTCAGGGTTCAGGCACCAAATCAAGTGAGATTTTATCAAGTTAGGGGTAAACAAAGAGACTATTAAAGGAGTGGAAAGAATAGCATCTATGGACTTTCTACATATACCTTCCCCTATTTTTTTTTTCTAAGTCAATAATCACCTTAACTCGTTGACACAGTACAAATAGATTAATTGACGTTACGTACTTATTTTAAAATAAAAAGTGAATGAATCACTTCTTATGAAATGAGATGAAAGTCTCGCACATTAAATAAGCATACAATGCATATTCACAGACACATTAACTGATTAGAGAAAAAAATTTGAAAGCCACATATTAAATTATAGGATATAACTTAAATCTGACTTTAGTACTTCAGGTGTTATTTTCAGCTGCCTTCTTTATTCGTTAAGAAGGAAGAATTTACTTTGACAATTTTGGATTTCTAATATACATATGTATATTATGTATGCAAATTGGACACATAATATGCCACCAATGAAGCGACCACCTTTTGAAGATGACCTGTTTTCCAAAAGCAAGAGTGCTTTTTACAATTTATATATAATTGAGACAAAATAAGAAATGATACAAAAATATATTCTATATTATCCAAGGCATTGTTTTATGATTTGATTCTGCTCAACTCATGTGTATTATATCAATTTCAATTTTCAAATACACATAAAAGATTAGTTAGCTAACATGTTTACGAAATTATGGAACTTTTGCAGGGAAGAAATACGATAGGAAACAAAACATGGTGCTGGGCAACAAGGAGTCAAGACAAGAATGGATAGAAGGGGAGGACGACACTTCAAAATACTTTACGATGGATTACCACGGCGTCAGAAGACGACGTCCCATACACAACAAGCACTTACCGGTGACTCCATGAAGCAAGACTTAGCTAGTAAAAAAACATAACATAGGAGGTCTTCTAAGTTACAATTTTGACTAATGTATGCACTTATATATGTAACATATATGTTAATGTATTATGTATTAACGCTCTACCTTATAGTTTGAAGGTATTTTTTTCCGTTTTACCTATTTTTAGAAGAAAAAAGCACTATTAGGGTGCATAGCAAAATCCTAAAATTCGTGACCAAACTAGCTAGGACTTGGGAGTTGGGTTTGGCACCCCACCTATGGGGCTTGGCACCCCACTTTATTAAATACGGAATTTAAAATTCCGTATTCTTCATATTGAATACGGAACTTAAAATTCCGTATTGTATTTAAGCATGCGTGTCACATTTTCAACCACTCATTATATACTAAAATAGATACGGAATTTTATTTTCCGTATTGATACGGAACTTTAAATTTCGTATTTAATAAAGTGGGGTGCAAAGCCTAAGGGGTGGGGCTCCAAACCCAATTCCCCTAGGACTTCAACCAAATAGCAAGTTCTTTTAATATACTTCCTCCGTTCTAAAATGTAAGTTGTTTTAAAATTTATATCATATTTCAAAATATAAGCTGTTTTGTAAAACCAATGCAATTTTTCTCTCTTTCTTCCTTATATACCCTCATTTAATATTATATCTCTTAATTACACATTTAATTTTCACCTATCACAACTCTCACTATCCACTTAACCAATAATAACATTTCTCTCTCCTTAATATAACACAACTTTAAATAGGGGTATTTTAATAAAAAAAATTATCCATTAATGAGCTCTTAAACAATGTGCACAACCTAAAACAACCTATATTTTGGAACCGAGGGAGTATTTATTTGTCTCAATGAACATTTTGATGATTTCTTCTTGGAGTTAGTGGTCAGACATTGGGGTTACCATATATGGCCAACATTTCGGAAAACATGTTCTCGGAAAGCAAGAAACCAGTTTGTAATAATAATACTAGTTGTAGGTGGAATCCAACATGATATATTTGATTGTACTATTAGTAAACAATTTTTTTAATCTTAATGGAAGCACGTTATTATCATCGAAATTTGGATATTGTCGTCCAACTCATTAGACTACGCTTGGCTCTTGCTGAATTATGGGGTTTTGTTTACTCCTGATACTATGGGGTCGAGCGCTCAATCTGCAATACCTATGTTTGACTGGAAGTGCTGAACTATTTTGACATACTTGCACTCTAAAGTTTAAACATAGATCAAAGTACACATACGAGTGATGACTTCCATTCATCTGATCAAAATTTATATATAGATTAAGGTACACTTAACTAGAAGTTTTATATCAAACTTCAGTTAACTACACAAACATAACCTAAATTCTTGCATTCATATGATTAACATTGTACTATGTAGGGTTGCTGAATCTTTGTGTTGTTTCAACAAGCCTTGACTTAGCTGTGGAGGTTTAATGATTGGCTCAGATTTCGGGTGCAATAATTCTTTATTTCAAGTAGCTAGATTTCTAAAGAATCATGTAAGCAGTAATATATAATGCAACTTTGGTCCCCGACGTTTACCAATGCCACGATTTTGGTCCCCCACCTAATTTAATTACATGGATGGTCCCCGACGTTGTAGGTCGTGTGCAACGTTAGTCCTACCGTTTATTTCTTAATGGAGAAGGCTTACGTGGACGTCCAGTTGGAGAGAGAAATGAGGTATGAGGAGAGAGGGAAGCATGTGAGTATCACGTGACCCTTATCTGAACCCATTATACCCAAACCCCTGACCTCCCTGGAACGAAGAAGGTAACGCGATTTAGATCCCTAGGGTTTCAGATTTGGGTATAATGGGTTCATATAAGGTTCACGTGAGTTCACGTGATACTCACGTGCTCCCCTCTCTCCTCAGATCTTCTTTTTCTCTCCAACTAGACGTCCACGTAAGCCTCTTTCATTAAGAAATAAACGGTAAGACTAACGTTGCACGCAGCCTACAACGTCGGAGACCATCCATGTAATTAAATTTGGTGGGGGACCAAAATCGTGACATTGGTAAACGTCGGGGACCAAAGTTGTAATTAAGCCAAACAAAATATCAACTCATGAATCAACACCCCAGCATATGTGCAAACAACACATAAGACATTCCCGAATGAGGCTCACTGCATTAAATATATTTACTTTTCAACTCTCATGATCTCAATGGGGGTCGTAAAAACCTAATCCAAATGAAACCAAACTATGAAATATGTGGCTCACATTCACCCAAACGGGTCACGATTAAATTGGGTTGCGGGTTTGCGATTGGATTAGGTCAGCACAATCAGACACGGGCCTCTTATTAATTAAGCCCAAACACTTTTTTTTGCTTGTTCAAAATTCCAAGGTTTTCTTTGTAGCTTAAAAAAAATGCATATACATAAGAATGGGCCTTATTTTTTATTGGTCATATATTTATCCTTTGAAATATCCCAATTAAAATAACATTTGCCTATGTTGGGCCTTTAGCCTTCGGCTTTTTTTTACCATAAATTTGCAAATATGTGGTTGCTACTTGCTACGGTGTTATTTGGGCTTGGGCCCTTTTTTAATACGATCTATTTACAAAGTTGAAGACCAAAATAAAAAACAAATAAATACTCACAATCCTTAATAAAAATTTGGAAAAAAAAAATCCACTATAAAATAACAAATGGAAAATTAGTGGGAGGAAATGATGTAATTGTTCTTTTATTGTTTTGATTCCCACAAAGTCCAGCCTGCATTAAAGTGAGGATTATACATCCATCTCATTCATTGGGTGTAGGTATAAAGTTATAGGAAAGTTACTAGCTAATCCACTACAATTAGGGCCAGAAGACCTATTTTTAGAAACATAAACAACTTTCATAAGGAGAAGATGAGTGTGTTTTGTTGAAAGTCGGTTTTGAGAAATCTTATGATGATTAGCCGGAGGTTTTTAAATTATATGTTGAATAAGATGAGTTTTTTTATGATAAATGAAGGTGTTTATGATGTGTTTAAAAATTGCATATATTTCCATCATAATACGGAGTCCCAATTGCAAATTTTAATTCTGATAGAGACTTAAAATAATGCAATCCTTTACAAAGTTATAGAATAGTTACTTGCTAATAAGCTGCGGTTGGTGCTGAGATTTCTAGTTTCAGAAAACCAAACAAGCGAAACAACTTTTGAAATCTGAAAAGAATAGTTTTGAAAATTGAAAGTTTTCATACCATTGAACCATCATCACATAAACTAAATTCACTTAATTTAAAAAAAAAAAAAAAATCATGACTTGGTGACCAAAATTGTATTTAATTAAGAAAATGATATAAAAAGATACATAAATGATAAAACAAAGCTTCATTTTTCCAATCTCTTTCTTGTGTTCCTCTTCTTACTCTTGCAATCTTCTTCAACCTTTCTCTCTGACTTTCTTTCTACTGTGACACGAGCAATGGAGGACTTCTGGAAGAGAGCCAAGACATTCGCGGAGGAGGCGGCGAAGAAATCGCAAGCCCTCACCAGCTCCTCCGCCACCGCCCGGATCGCCGATCTCGTCTCCGAAACCGCCAAGAAATCCAAGGATTTCGCCGCCGAGGCCTCCAAACATGCCGACATCATCAAAACCGCCGCCCTCCGCCAAGCGGATCAGATCAAGTCGTTCTCCGACACCATCTCCATCCCTCCCCAACTCTCCGCCATTGCCGCTGCTGCTACCGCTACGGCACCACCACAACCCTCCGTTTCTGAGGAAGACCTTGAAAAGTTCTGCGTCACCGATGATCTCAGATCCTTCGTCAAAGGGCTCACTTCTACCACCTTCACAAACTTTACCCTCAGTTCTGGTAATTTCCGAGAATTTTGTTCATCGTTTCACTGTGATTTCTTTGTGATTCTCTGTAAAAACTGAAAACAAAGGCGAAATGATTGGTAGTAAAATTAGTAATCATTCTGTGTTAGGATCATAGACCTATGAACAATGCAATGATTGAACAGTTTTGATTAGAAAATGTTTTGGTTGGTTTGATTGAGTGAGTGCATTTGGAAATGTAGATGAATCTGAGGGTTCTAATGTGCCCACTTCGGGCTCGAATGTTCGGAAGGATCTTAATGAGTTCCAGGAGAAGCATGCCACTCTTGTTTTAACTACTGTCAAGGTGAATACAGAGCTTACTATTTTTATTTAATCTAGTGTGTTTTTATATTGGGTGTGATTGGTTTGTAATGCATTTCGCTTCACATGTTTACTTTAGTTATGTGCCAAGGGCATGAGGAGTAAGGCTGCAAGAGATAGCATCCATATTTTAGTATTAGTGTGTTGAGGTGATTGCTTTATAATGCATTCAACTTCACATGTTTACTTTAGAAATATGTAAAGGCATGTGTAAGTGTGACTCGTGCAAGTTGCATTTTATTTTCTGGGGAACAAACAACAATGATGCATGATTAAGAAATGCATGTACGCTTTGCTTTGATATCCTTTTTTGTATGCTTGCTTTGATATCCTTTTTTCCTTCTAATTCATTGTTTTTATGGTTGATGGTGGTGTTGCATTCATATATACAGGAGTTGTATCATATGAGAATGGTCTCTCTATGTGATAATGGTAGGAATAAATCGCGACTGTTTGTAATCATGAATGGTGAAGTTTTAAACATTAAATCACTTGACTATTTTTAAAAGTTGCATGGCATTTTTAAGTGGTCACGTGACCATTAAGTAATTTTTTATCTTGACCATTCATGGTCCCGCTGTCCCTTTTTACATGTCGTGTTTGAGTTTGATTTCTTTTCATCCTCTGTTGTTTTTTTATTGAGATGATAATAATTCATTAAAAGTACCACCTGCTTATATTGCCATAGTATATCGACATTTACCAGCAGTAATGCTAAATTGCTTATATAATGTATGGAATATGGATTGAAAAAACATGTATGTATTTGAAAATGCAAGTTATCACAGGATGGCTAGTTACAATTATATACTTTAATTGTTATTCTTTTACAGGAAATTTCAAAGTTGAGATATGAACTATGTCCGCGTGCTATGAAAGAAAGACACTTTTGGAAGATATATTTCATACTTGTCAACACCCACGTGGCTCCGTAAGCATTATATCTTTTTAACAAGTGATGTACTGTGTTAGATTTGTTAATGAAGGTGCAGAATTTTGCTATTATATGTGATATTTTTGTTTAAAATGTTCTCTGACAGTTTCTGTATTCTTTGAAGAAATACTATTCACATAAAAGAGGAAGTACAAGAAAGAAAATAGAAAATATACTAGTGATCTCTGCTGGCTTTTGCTATGTACTTATGTATGCTAAAATCAAGTTGTTCTGTAACAAAGTAAAGGAATACAAGTAAAAAGGAAAGATAGAAAATGTTGTGGAACAGCACATTTTAATGATTCTGTTGTTCTACACATTGTTTGGTTCTGAAATTTATGCAACAATGGAAATAATATATAAAATATTAAGAAATTTTCTTGTTAATCATTTTATATGCAATTTCATATCAGGATGTATTCATATTCTTCTCTTAAGTCAGGATTCTAGATAGACAGAAAAAGTATTAGATGATCTCAATAGGTCAGATTTCAAAGTGATAATTCTGGCTTGTGTTTCTAGATTCCTGGCCTTGTATGTTAAAAGAGACGAGATGGCATTAGGAAACTTTTGTAGTATGAAAAAGAGCATTTCTGGTTTCGAATCTGGTTGCACAAGTATTAGACAGAGATCCTAATGTTGACAATAAAGCTAACTAGCTAAGATTTCTTCTACCTGTGATGCAATTAAATTAAATTTGATAGGGGCCTAGGCTAGTAATTATCTAGGAGAATATTTGAGCAAGATATGCTGAGTGAGTGTGTTCAGGGAATGAATTATTTACTTCTGGAATTGTGGTATATTATGAAAAGACTGTGACCCTGTAGATATCATTTTTATGTATTAGAGTTGGCACTTGGGTTCTAAATAGTTTGAGCTGCCTAAATAATTTGAGGGCAGTGTTTTAACATTTTTAAGTTAGCATCATCCAATAACTATGATGTTACAATCAGGTATGAGAAGCGATATATGGAGGAGGTTCAGCTCAGAGAAGCAGCAAAGCAGAATGTGGATACTGAGGTAGAGCAAACTGCTGTTAGTGGAGGATCTGGAAAGGCTGAAGCAACAGGGAAGAATTTGAAGAGTAAATCTTCCAATTCATCCTCTGAGCAGGACTTGGATTCATTTCTTCTTGGAGACCTTGAAGACAGTGATGGAGGTCCAGGTATATTACTCACAGTTTGTTTAGATTTCAATACAGAAACATGCAGTTTTTGTATGTTGAATCAGTAACTGAAATTTTGCGCATTATGTGGGAATTATGTGCAAAAGCATGAATACTTAACATTCTTAAGATTCCTAGAAAAGAACTAACTAGATTTTGAAATCTCAGGGCAGACATTGTCTTTGATAGTTAACTAAGATTTGTCTGTCATAATCGCACCATGGTCTTGTCATTGTGCCTCTCTACTTTTAGATTGATTATCTTTTACATCTTTCAGATGATGGTGAGGGCAGCTTTGATGATGATTTTGACAAGATTGGCAATTCTGTAAGTGCTTTTTATCTGGATCTACTTTGGATTTCTGTTTTCCTTTCATTTACCATTCTTTAGCCACCTTAATGTTGTTTGAGCCCAAGCAAACAAGACACTTTCTATGTGTTTGTTAAAATAAAATGGGATAATAATCTATGTGTATTCTGTAAAACTCATTTTGTTATTAGTAAATATAAGAGGGGCGATAAAAATAGAAGGAGTATCAGAAGGGCAGCATGACATTTGGCACATGGGTAGAACAGAATGTACAGAATGTTCTTTTTTCTTCAGTTCCACCTTTTTCAGTGAAACCAAAATGTACTAGCTACTTCAATGTTGATTGAGAAGGAGTATTTTGAGATATTTGTAAAGGTTCATTTGCATAGTAGACCTCCCTCAGCATTAATAATAAACTTTAGCTGCACACATCTTTTCTTGATATGCTGAATTTGATTTTTATCACTTCATGGGTGCTTTCAGGATGTTGAAGATGAGAAGCATGTGAAGAAAACATCTTCTGCAACAGTTTAGTATGTGCAATTACTTGTGTTTGAGACTCTAGTGAAAATGAAGTTTGCTGCTTGAAACTAACTGAGATATCACTGAATGGTAAAAAGATAAAAGGTTGCAGCAGGTCTGGAGTTCAAGAATGATGGCTGTGACAATGTGTAGATTTGGTGAGCTGGTTAGGAAAACTCAAGTTATTCGTTATTGTTTATTTGTTCATCGTAGTGCCCTATATAGTGGCGCATATCGTTAGATAAACAAGTTGGCGATGTACAGTTTACCTTATTTGTTGATGTGTTATCAGTTACCAAATTCTTACATATGAAGTTTTAACTAGTGAATAGCGCGAGCATAAAAACTCGGCCTTTGTTGCAAGAACTTGATGGTTTTGTGTGGATACTAGTATTATAGTATTTAATCCGTCTAATAATTTACATGTAATATTGATTTGATATAGTATTCACATAATACTGTGTATTTCTCAAAAGTGGGTACGTGTTTACTTTACAAACAAGAAATCCCGTGAATAGAACTCCATTTTTTTTTTGGTTACATGGGAAGATAAAACAAACTAGACTAGCAATAGAACTCCATTAGATTCAATTCTATCAGTTTCCACATTCCAGGTTCCAAACAAAGCTAAAAGCTGAGATGAGGTCATAGGCACACCATAGAATGAAAGCAGGCCTAATAGTTCATAACATCAAATGTAGAAAACTTATGAACTTCTCTGTGCATAGAGTCTATTAAATCAGCAAATGCTTAATCAATCCTACCTTGACAACAATTGCATCTCAAAGATTCACAACATTCATGTGATTGTGAAAAAAGTATCACATAAAAAAATCAACGACACAACTTTAGGAGTTTTTGTTTTTGTTGCCATGAGACTAATCTCTCAGGTCTTGAGGTTCAAAGATTACGTTAAGTTGATAGGTTTTTTTCAACAAATATTTTTCCATACGATCGAACCCTAGACTAGATGCTTAAGGAATCTAATTATCTATGAGTTGTGTTACGCCTTGTTGACACAACTTTGTTCTTCACCGGACGCTTGAATTCACTCATCATCCCACGACTTTGGGACTTTGGCTTGTCAGATGTTAATCTATCGCCGATGATGAACGAAGCAAGTCTAAATATCCTAGCTGAGATTACGCATGACTTACCCCATTTTCAACATTAAAAGGTTGGGTTCGTCTACCGTCGCTAATATGAGGTCTGCATTTACGAATGATCAACAAATACTTCTATAAACCACTTACGATCGTGGATGCATGGGTCAGGCTAACCCCCTAATGATAATCGGAACAAGTTTAAATTTCCTAACTAATTATGCACAATTTACCCTATTCATTAACATTAGAAGGGTGTCTTCGACTACCATCATTGATATGAGGACTGTATTTGTAAATGATCGGCAAGTACTTCTATAAACGATTTATGGTCCTGGATGCATGGGTCAGAAAGCGCGACCTCACTCACCAGCTCAACTCATAAGTACTAGTGAATAAAATGAAGAGTATCCAGTGTGTTTGAACTTTGAGAATATTTTTCATGGCATTCCGCTCCCTCCTCCGTCACATTCCTCACTCCAACACCAAACTCACACTCCTCCGCTCCTCTTCCTTCTTCTCATCCTGCTGCCGCCGCCAAACCTCCCCGCCGCCGCCTCAATCTCCGCCGTCACCAAAGAAGGTCCCATTCACGGTGTCCATTCACGGCAAGAAATGGCAGGACCCTTATCACTGGATGTCCAACGTCGACGACCCGCATCTCCTCGACCATCTCAACCGCGAAAACACCTACGCCGACGCCTTCATGGCCGACACCCTCAACCTCCAATCCACCCTCTCCTCCGAGATGAAAGCCCGATTACCCGCCACCGTTTCCACTCCCCCTGAGCGTTGGGGACCCTGGTTCGTTCCTCCTCCATTTCCCCTTAATCAAATAGAGTAATTTATGATTCCATTTGAGCTTACTTGATAGCATAGCGCTTATGTAAGTGTTTGGGAGAGCTTATGCAAACAGCTTATGACTGTTTTGAGCTTATTTTCATAAGCTACCCAGGATGGCTTCTGATAAAGAGCTTATGCTTATATATAGCTTATTTTTAATTTATTTCAATAAATTTTTAAACATAGCTTATGAAGAAGCGCTTATGTCATAAGCGTTTATGGTCGCTTTAATTAAGCTGTTTTCCCAAACGGGTCTAATACCATTGCATTTTCACTAATGAAGTGCATGTTTTTAAGATTTAGTAATCATTTTTATTTGAATGAGTAACTGTAGTTGAAAATTGATAATGTGGAACTATCTATGAATGGGGACTGTACCAATGTTGGTGAAGTGAGAATCCAATATTCCAATTGTAGCAAATGTACCATTTTTTGTTTGTTTTTATGTTTAACTCTTTGCATTGTTTTCTTGGTCTTATTTTTTTCATGTTATCTTGGTCAGGCTATATTACCAGTACATTCCAGAGGGAAAGGAGTATCCTGTGCTGTGTAGGAAGCTGGAAACGGAGAGAAGTGGTTTTCTGAAGACCCTTTTGCTTCGCGGTGGAATGGCAGGATCCAAAAAGGAGGAGATTTTGCTTGACTGGAATGAACTAGCTGAGAAATATGGTAAGTTTCTTCTTGCTTCGACTCACACACGCATACACATGTATTGGTGTTTCCATTCCTTTCGTGATTGTTGTGAGGGAAAAAGCTTGGTTGTTGTTGTATTTTTTGTTGTTGATAATATGGTCCATAATGCAGGGTATGTACACGTTGGAACATGTAGAATTTCACCTGATCACAACTACCTCGCATACACAGTTGATGTTTCTGGTGGCGAGCGGTTCACGCTTCATGTGAAAGACCTTAGAAGTGGATTAATAGACCCAAAAGTAGAAGTTGATGGTGTTGTTAGCCTGGCATGGGCCCAAGATGCAAGTTCTCTGTTTTATACTCTGTCAGATGAAAACCAGCGACCTTGCAGGTAAAATTATAATCGGGCGTTCGTTTTTTTCAGGGTTGGAGAAGGGAATGGGTTTCAGTTTATGATGGTATCCTAACTTTCGTGTGGTTTTATGGCAGGGTCCTCTGTAAAAAACTTGGACATGATCATGTGAATGATCTCCTAATATTTACTGAAAGTGATTCCAGTTTTTGTGTGGACATAACAAGCACAAAAGATGGCAAGTTCATAACTGTGAATTCAAACTCAAGGACTTCATCCGAGGAAGGAACTTATATGTCTTCTTTTATGAATTTACTATGAGTTTATTCTTTTCTAGTAACATCTGGATCTTGATGCTTATCACAGGTTTATGTTATAGATTCGGCCAATCCAATGGATGGTTTACAAAGATTATGTAAACGTACTTCTGGTGTCCAGTACTTTGTGGAACATCATTCTGGTTTATTTTATATCCTTACTAATGCTCCTCTTCCTGACGGTCAATGGTCTGGTGATGGTTATTACCTTGTTAGATGTCGTGTTGAAGATATAGATTCAGCTAAATTGCAGGTTTTTTTATCAGCTTCATACATCTTGATTTTGAGTTCTCTACTTTCTCTCTGTTTGTGTGTCTAACTCCTCTTAGTATGCTTATGTTTTTCTTCAGAATATAATCCTTCCTGATGAAGATATGAGCCTGTGTGATATGGACATCTTTAATGGACATCTGGTTCTTTTCCTCAATAAGAAAGATCTTCCTCTGTTTTGTTCCTTGGAATTTCCTATCCAAATTGATTTCAAGGTATATGGATTTCAACTTCAATAAATTGTATTGTTTACCACTTGAGTTGAAAGGTTTATGTTACTTTTGTTCTTGAGTTAGCCTCTGCAGAATCTGATCAGGGTGAATGTTTAATGTGAATTACAGAAACAAAAAGGGAATATCATCACACAAAAAAGTTATCGCTGATTTTCCTTTCCTAATTCTTTTATACCCTGAGTCAGTCACACATGCACCCACCTGCACGGTGTGTGATGTTCAACCAATATGAATCAGATGTAATAATTTGATGAAGATAAAGATATCTTCTGAAGAGTATAATCAAAACAGAAAATTCATTTTGCTGTCTTGTTCGGCCCTAGGTAAATGTCTCATTAGATATTAAATTGTATTCTGTAGCCATGACAGATACACTACTGGAAAATGAACATGTCAATAGCAGATTTCAGTCCTCCCTCCCCCTCCATTTTTTTCTTCCAAAACTGACCATAACATTATTTGAATATGGATGTTCAAATCCAAAGTGAAATATAAATTTATTGGATGTTATGTTTGCACTTCCAGAGATTGGATGTCATGTTAGACATTTGCTATTTGTACATATTATTTCCCCTGCAGCATGCACTCTAGAATGCATCAGTTGTTAACTCTAACATAAAGCTCCACTAAGATGAAATATAAAAAAACTGTGTTGTGTCAATTTAACACTTACATGTGAACATATGTTTGATCTTATCTTGTGTTGCTTTGTAGCATGAAGTATACATTCAAGACCTGAAACCGTGGTACTTTCCTCTGCCATCAAATACATGCAGTGCCACTCCTGGTTCAAATCATGACTTCCTGAGTGCCGTTTACCGCGTGGTTCTTTCATCTCCTGTGGTATGACAACTTATAATTATGAATGCACTACATATTTATACATTCAATCATAATATGCTTAATTCATTTGATCATTGAATGTGAATCTTCTTGTTAAAATCTTTATTTATTAATAGTTCTGTCAATATTGAAAATATTGAGTGTTCAGAGGAAGGTGCTGAATAAATATATCTGAGAATTCATTAACGTTTTCTAATTTCACCTTGATGGCCCAAATAACAGCTGTCTCCACTGGACTCTAACCCATTCCCTTTGATGTTCTCTTCAACTTGCATGGTCAACTGAGGTTGAGCCACTTCCAGTGAAGGGGAAGGTTGTTCCTAAGGATCATCATTGTACCAGTTGATGCCCTGTTTTTTCATCCACATACTCAATAGCCTCTCCTTAGATTTTCCACTTCCTCCAAGGCTTCTATCCTTGAATGTTTGATAATAGAACAAACTAAAAAGAATTATACTCCAAGGTTTTCTCTTGAACAAAAGGTTTTTCTTTTCATACGACTTTCAACATTCTCTAAATGACTCCATTCATCTTGATTCCCCCTAGTTATGCAACTAATCCCCTCGAACTGATTAATTGCTCTGACTGTCCTTACCTACTTTTCCCTGATGAAAATATAAGAAAGAAGCCCCACATTGCTTAGTTAGGGACAAATTGAATGGTTTATAAGCCCATGATGAAAATATAAGAAAGAAGTCCCACATTGCTTAGTTTGTGAATAATTAAATGGTAAATACAACCCTCTAGCTTATAAACCATTCAATTGTCCCCAACTAAGCAATGTGAGACTTATTTTTTATATTTTCATCATTTCCTTATCTTCTGCCCTAACTTTGAAACTTCCATGTTAAACTTGTTTTCCTTTGAAACTGATTGGACAGATGCCGGATGTAATTGTTGATTATGACATGTCAAGACAGACATATTCAATTGTGCATCAAGAGGAAGTGAATTGTAGTTCTGTTGGTCAGACACGCATCCCAACGTTTGAGCTAAATAAGAATAAATTTGAAGAGGCGTGTACTGATAAGGATGAGTGTGTCACAAATTCTGATTCACAGAGATCGAGGGACTTTTCTGAAGTATACTGTTGTCAGAGGGAGGAAGTTATTTCCCATGATGGTGTTAAAGTTCCATTAACCATTGTATACTCTAGAGAATCCTGGCAAAAGGGTCAATCCCCAGGACTTTTAGTAGGCTATGGAGCATATGGAGAAGATCTTGATAAGAGCTGGTGTTCAGATCGGCTGAGTTTATTGGATCGTGGTTGGGTAGTCGCATTTGCTGATGTAAGGTTGGTTGCTTGGGTTTTCTTTTTCGTCTTTTATATATGGCATAGGCTTGTTCTTGTGATATGCTGATGGCTCACGAGTTGAGATCATGAAATTGAATGTTTTGCATATTGGGATTTGTTATATGATCCTGTTAGCCTGCCTATAAATGGGAAATTTATGTTATGATATTTATACCTTATATATTTGTGTTTGTGTGTTGGCCGTGATAAAGTGAATTTTTTATTTATGACATTTCTAGCCTCTATTCATGTTTAAATTTAATCATGTGGTAATCTGTATTATGCCAGAGGTGGCGGTGGTGGAGGTCTTTCATGGCATAAATCTGGGAGTGGAATAAACAAACACAATTCAATATTTGACTTTGTATCGTGTGGAAACTACCTGGTTAGTGAGGGTTATGTTCACAAAGACCAGCTTGCCGCTATTGGATGGAGTGCAGGCTGTCTTCTCGTTGGTGCAGCTGTGAATATGTATCCACAACTCTTCCGTGCTGCCATATTAAAGGCAAGTTTTGCGTAATTGTGATTGTTACTTTATTGTGCAGGATAGCTTGTCAGAGATGTGAGGTGTGAGAGTGAAAAATGATTGGGGATCTTTCAAATTTAAATTCTTTTATTAGCACAGTTTCTTTACTGTCTAGCTAAATCTCATTTCTTGCAATGTTTTGTCAAAATTCTAAAGTCTAAACAATTATCACTTTGGATAAAAATTACCCTCAAAGAAGTATCAAGCTTCTGTGGTAAATAACCTAAAATTATCATTGGAGAACCAAGATTAGTTTTTTATTCCCTGGAAGCATATCTCACTGAATCTGAATTCTATCGTTTGGCTCTTAAAATCTCTTTTTCGCCCCCCCCCCCCCCTTTGTGTGTGTTACTCACGTGCTTCTTTCTTGAGAAAACTTCTTAGGAAGTCACTCATCTCATATTTCTCCCAAGGAAAGATGCTTAACTTTGAAGGGGCACCTTGTTATAAGTAGTATTTGTCAAATCTTATATGCCCTCGTTAGCTGTATAGTCTCATACCTATACAGCCTCAGAATACCTCTTGTTTCCCTTGCTACTAATGCAGGATCAGTTCAGCCATGTTTCCCCCACCTAGAAGCCTTGCCAATAGCCGCTCTCCTTCTCATTGCACCGACTATCTCTCTCTTTCTGTGTGTGTGTGTGTCTGTTTTATATGCATTGACTTTAGAGAAAATGTGGCAATGAACTAAATAAATAAATTCACCCATTTTGATTAATAAGGAGAATTAATTTTATCAATATTTTGCACACTTTATCCACAATACTTTTTTTTTCACCTGCAGGTACCATTTCTTGATGTATGCAACACTTTGATGGATCCCAGTCTACCCCTGACAATTCTGGATTATGAAGAATTTGGAAATCCTGAAATACAGTCAAGCTTTGATTCTATTTTTAGTTATTCTCCTTATGACAACATTCCTCAAGGCAGTTGCTTTCCTTCAGTTATGGTTACATCAGCCATTAATGATTCAAGGCAATCTCACTCTTTACCATCTATCAATATGCATTCTTTACCTCCTAATTATACACAAAGCAGCTGTTAGCCCCTTCAAAGTTTTTTACGTTACCATTTGACATTCCTTTTCAGGGTTGGAGTTTGGGAAGGTGCTAAATGGGTAGCTAAAGTACGAGACAGTACCTGCTCTCATTGTTCTCGTGCCGTCATCATGAAAACAAGTATGATAGGAGGACATTTTAGTGAAGCTGGTCATTATGCTCAATGTGATGAAAAAGCCTATGACTATGCTTTCCTCATGAAAGCTTTTGGGGTTTTTAATCAATAACTAGTGGTTGGATGGTCAGTATCAAGGGAAGGCTTTCATATGTCAAGGAATATGATGAATTATTTATATCCTCAAAGTTCACAGCCAATGCCCAGGCTTCAGACTTCAGTGATCAGATAAGTTTGAACATCTATACTTATTTCGTAGATTTTTATCTGTGGGTACCATTGAAGCCACATCGCAACCATCAAACCGAGTACCAACAGTTCTTTCTTCACCTTTAGATTGTGGAGTTTCAGATCACCAGCCCACTTCTTCGCACTCGCCAGCAGGTCCCATCTTGAGCCATCCATCCATCCAACTTCGCCCGAGCCCGCCTTGAGGTCAAGGCTAGTCTTGATGGGGTTGGAAATGGTAGCAACATAGTTTCTAAGAGCTTCAAGAAGGGCAAGCCAAGTAGGAGATCTAAGCGCAAAGGGAAAAGCAGATGACAAATCATGTTTTAGTCTTTTCATGCATTTTTATTGGTTACATAAGTTCTAAAATATTACATTGTCCAAAAAAAAAGTTCTAAAATATTCCAAATTCATGGATTAGTGTCATGTGTACGGCCATCCTTTTTTCTTTCTAGCTTAGTTTGTGCTTAGTGCATTTCTCTAGCTTGCTTTTTTTTTTGTCAAAGCTTGTTTTGTATCTTCAACTTACCAAATATATGTTTTGTATTATGCGAAGTTACCTTTACAATTCATTGGATACACATAAAATCCATTTCGCTTTTTAAAATTTCACTTTGGAGGTTGGTTACTCCATGTCTCTTCTATTATATATCGCTTTCATTACTTCTTTCTTTTCTCTTCCTTTCTCACTCTCGGTGTTCGTTGGATATATGCACTATGCAGATGTCTACACGCCATTTTTCTAAACAAAATGATCACAGACTTATCTTTGTTCTAATAGGTTAAGGACACATTGTTAGAACCCTCAGAACTTGATCCATTCCGAAATCCTGTTAACCAAATGGCAGCATTGGATTATTATGGGTGTGTTTGGATGCACGTTGGATCAGGCCTGATCCACGTTTAAAGACCTCAAACGTGATTTTTTCATCTCCATTGATGTTTGGATGTTAAATGTTGATCCAATTCTGGCCCCAGAATTGGATCCATCCTAACACAACAATTTGTTGCTTTAGCATCAATGTTGATCCAATTGTCCCCTTTCCCTTTTACAGATCCAATTCAAGTCTATCAGATCCAATTCCTGATAAATGTATCCAAACATAAATCACGTCACTCAAACTCACGTTTACCAGATCCAATTCATATCAGATCCAATTCTGGCCAGATCCAATTCTACTAACGCCGAGCCAAACACACACTATATGTCAGTAGAAAGTGATGTATTTTTTCCCACATAGTAAGGGCACATGGCAAAACTGGTTTAAGGTCATAGAAGGTATGCGAATAACTTTTATTACCTCTCAAAAAGGCATGTAAATGGTTAACATGTCATTGACCACATAGTAGTCAATAGCGGCAAATAGCGGCGCTATAGCGGCGTAGCGGAGCGGCTCCCTGCCGCTATTGAGATGAAATAGCGGCTAACTTCACAATAGCGATCGTAGCGACGCGAATAGCGGCCAAAATAGCGGCAGATCGCGGCCAATAGCGGGAAATAGCGGCGCTATATGAACGAAGGAGAAAATGACTCAAGCCCCTTCGTTTTAAATCGTTGGGGAACCTTTTTATGGGCATGTTAGGACTTCTCAGGGCCATTATAGGTCAAAATTGAAAGAATTAAGCTTCATTCTTCATTCAGATTTGCAAATTCGACTTCTTTACCTTGCTTTTGAGAAGTTATTAGTTGTGTGTTATTGTTCAAGACTTATGATTTTTATTTCTATTATGAATGTTATGAATTTTAGGCAATATTTGACATTGTTTGCTATTTATATGTATATAGTATTAAACTATTAATGATATAAAATTACATAAAAAAATTCAGAATAGCGGCCATCCCGCTATGCGCTATCACGCTATCCCACTTTTGGGGCCGGCCGCTACGCGCCACTATCCGGGATTGACTACTATGATTGACCATAGATTAATTTGATGTTTTAGGTACTTGGGATTCAAGAAGACAATTCTCTTAGACAGAAAAGTTCTGGCTAAACTCATTAACCAGTACAAGAATGGGACAATAAGCTGCAAACAGTTCTCCACTTCAGTGAAGGAAGATCATTCAGACCGTGTAGGGAACCCAACTACAAGATCAGTGGTGCCTAAAAACCTCAAGGAAGAGTACTATTTCTACACAAATCCTCAAGAGTGCTTGTCAAATAGTTGATGGACCATATTGATTCTTGCCTATTATGAAAGTTCTAGCTACTGGCATGATATATGTAGTGAAAAAGTAGCTAAAATCTGTGTTCTTAGAAGCTAGAGAAAAAGTAATTCCTATGTGTGTAAGCGCTTTTTTCTCCAATGTTTGTCCACCTATACCCAAATAACCAAGCATTTACAATAATTGCCATCCAAAAGCTCAGTAACACTGAATAATAATAATAATAATTACCATACAAACAAAATAGATGACATGCCCACCCTACAGCGGAAATCTCAATATCTCCAAAATAATCATGTATTTAAGGTTTTGCTAGTTTTAATAACCTTTATCAATGGATTAAAACAAACAAACGGGGAAGGATGTACAGTAACCACAAGGGATATATGCCGCGCCTGCAACAGGTAAGAAATGTGGATGCAAAAGAAGGCTCATAAAAAAGCCACACAGAATCAGTTGTATGTTTTCCTCATTCGTTTTTTAGCTTGATGATCTGAGTCTTCTCCACTGCCTGCATCTCTAAAATGCGCAATTGCCTGACTGCTACAAAGGGGGTTATCATGATTCTGCAGAATAAAAATAATGGTGAATAAGCATTCAGCAGGAAAGGCAAATGCATCATTATTACATAGAAACTTGCTTTACTGATTTTGATTTTGACAGCCTTTGAAACATTGAAAACACACAACCATGCACGCATGCATCACAAACACATCTCACTCTAACATACTTAAAAACACAAGCGCCCGTCCCCCACACAAACACTCTCAGAAACATAGTTCAAAACACAACCATGTGCACACACACGCTTCTTACACCACATACTAGTTATAATTCCATGGTTAAATACAACTCTTAATAACTATTTGTAGGATGTGAAATCAGCCAGTATAAGTGGAACTGTATAGATCTTGCATACTTGAAGTTCTGCACATTTTGGATTATGGAGTTCAAATGCTTGCCACACTGAACATTGAAATATTATGAAAGACCCCACCTATGTCTAATTTTGAATATTAATACGCTTGTATTGAATAGTTATTTAAATCAAATAGTTATCATATTCTCAGATCTAATGTACTTGTGATATATTCAGAGCACAGCAAAATGGGCCAGAAAGCAATCCTGATAATAGAATGGCTATCTTTATAGCTGAGTACATAGGATTACAATGGTAGTCTACATGATATATAAATTTAACATCAGAAGCAAGTTTGACCACCTTATGTCCCTATTTGGAAGAGTTTATTTGAGCTTATCTTATGGCATAATCGCTTATGCAAGAGTTTATGTAAGCTTATGAATAAGGTATTGTCAACAGACTGTGAAATAGAGCATTTAATGCTCTTAATTAGTAGTTATATTTTTGTCTGTATATAATTATGTTGTTTCCTGTTTGTACTTAGTTTATTTTAGGTAGTTTCTTATTTTCATTTATTCTCCTTAATTCTCTCTTTAGTCAAGGATTTCCTTCTTTGACTTTGATCAATCACATTATGTAATTCTCTCTATAAGAAGAGGAATCCCTGTACAGTTTTTCATATCAATAATATTACCAAATATTTCAACTTGGCATCAGAGCAAAGATCTCTGCGCATCTGATTTGCAGCCATGGCTGATAGTTCCTCAGCCAGCGATGATCAGAATACGGAGGAGATTGTGGTTCCCAAAGTATCGCAGCCTCCAAGGCAGGAGCAGCGAGTCCTGTTCGGCGAATCTCATTCTGTCCAAATCACAACTTTTCGACTCAATGGGTCGAACTATTTCCGGTGGTCCCAATCTGTCCAGTTGTATATTCGTGGCAGAGGAAAACTTGGGTATCTCACTGGTGAGAAACCCATGCCAGATACTGCTGATCCACAGTATGCTGTTTGGGACGCTGAAAACTCCATGGTGATGACATGGCTGGTAAACTCCATGGAGGAGGACATTAGCAGCAATTACATGTGTTATTCCACAGCCAAAGAGCTATGGGATAGTGTCACGGAAATGTATTCAGATCTTGAGAACAAATCTCAGATCTATGAACTCACCTTGAAAGTCAGAGAAATTCGGCAGGGAGGTAATAACGTGACAAAATACTTCCACTCTTTGAAGCGAGTTTGGCAGGATCTAGATCTCTTCAACACTTACAAGTGGAACTCTACAGAGGATGCCAAACACCATCGACAGACCGTGGAAGAAGGTAGAATATTTCAGTTTCTTGCTGGTCTGAATGAAGAGCTAGATGAAGTTCGGGGCAGAATCATTGGGAGAGCAACCTTACCTTCATTGGGTGAGGTCTTTGCTGAAGTTAGAAGAGAAGAAACTCGCAGAAGTGTGATGATGGGAAAGACCAAAACGGATGCACCTCCTTCTGAGACCAATGCTCTTGCTGTAGAAACTGCTGCCCTTAAGACTTCTACTAACCAGAAGAACTTCTCAAACCGCTGGTGTGATCACTGCAACAGACCAGGTCATACTCGGGAAAGTTGCTGGAAAATTATTGGGAGGCCAGCACATCTAAAGGGTGGCAAGTCAGGTCCTAAAAATCAAAAATCTTTCCCTACAGCTCATGAGGCAGAAAAGACTTCCTTGAAAAAGGAACAAGTTGAAGAACTCATAAGGTTGTTAAATTCTAATTTTTTATCTGGTACTCCTAGTGGTTCTGTGGCACAAACAGGTAATTTTTCTACCCCTAGCTCCCTTAATTGCACCTCAAATATTCATGCACCATGGATCATTGATTCAGGTGCTTCAGATCATATGACTAGCCTTTCTCCTTTATTTAAAACCTATTCTCCTTGTTCTGGAAATGGAAAAATTAGAATTGCAGATGGTTCTTTTTCCGCAATTGCAGGGAAGGGGAAGATTACCTTATCCAATAACATTGACTTAGGAAAAGTTTTACATGTGCCCAAACTATCTTGCAACCTTCTTTCTATTAGCAAAATCTGCAAAGATTCCAATTGCAGTGTGACATTCTTTGACACTCATTGTGTTTTTCAGGACCGGATTTCGGGGAAGATGATTGGCAGTGCTAAGATGAAGGATGGACTTTACTACTTTGAGGATACTTTCAGAAATAAAGCAGCTCAGGGTCTTTGTGGTATGAGTTGCACCTCTGTTAGGGACCAAATAATGCTCTGGCATAACAGACTAGGGCACCCGAATTTTCAATATCTTAGGCATTTGTTTCCAGATTTATTCAAAAATGTTAATTGTTCTTCTCTTGAATGTGAAAGTTGTGTTCTTGCAAAAAATCAAAGAGCTCCTTATTATTCTCAACCTTATCATGCATCTAGACCTTTTTACTTAATCCATAGTGATGTTTGGGGGCCTTCGAAAATTACAACTCAATTTGGAAAAAGGTGGTTTGTAACCTTCATAGATGATCACACCCGGTTGTGTTGGGTCTACCTTATGCATGAAAAATCTGAAGTTCCTAATATATTTAAAAGTTTTTCACAAATGGTAGAAACTCAATTTGAAACAAAGATCTCCATTTTGAGGAGTGATAATGGAACTGAGTACTTCAATCAAAATCTCAATGAGTTTCTGAAAAATAAAGGCATTCAGCATCAATCGACATGTCCAAATACTCCTCAACAAAATGGCACCGCTGAAAGAAAAAATAAACATCTCCTTGAAGTAGCTCGTGCCATTATGTTTGAGAGTAATGTTCCAAAGTATTTGTGGGGAGATGCTGTCCTAACAGCAGCCTATCTTATAAATAGAATGCCCACTCGTGTGTTGAATTATCGCACACCTTTGGAAAATTTCAAAACCATTTTTCCAGCATGTCGATTACATACTGATATGCCTTTAAAGGTGTTTGGTTGTACAGTTTTTATGCATAAACCTTCCACATCTCGGTCCAAACTAGACCCAAGGGCAGAAAAATGCATTTTTGTTGGCTATTCTCCAAACCAAAAAGGGTATAGAGTCTTTAATCCTATCACAAAGAAGCTTTGTGTTAGCATGGATGTTACCTTTCTTGAACATCAACCTTTTTTTCAAAAAAATTCCCTTCAGGGGGAGAATAATAATGTGAGTTAAGACAATTTTTTGCATGAACCGCTGCCCATTCCTATTGTACACACGGAGAATACAAATTTTATTGATGAATGCAACAAGGAAGAACATGTGGAAACAAGTCCTGAAATTTCTAAAGGAAATCTTATGCCAGACTTGGGTGGAGCCCAAACAGAGAAAGAAATACCAGTCAAAAAAGGAGATCCATGTTTATACTCGGAAGTATCCTAAAAGGACCAAAGACCAATCCATCATCTCTGCACCAAGCCAACCAGAAATCCCGGAAGAAGGCCAAGTAGGAATACCACAAGAAATTCGAGGTAACACTGACATTTTCACTTCTACTATTGAACTACCCATAGCTATTAGGAAAGGAACCAGAACCTGCACCCAAAAATCAGAAAAATCTAGCACAAATCATCCCATTTCCCAATATGTTTCCTACCAAAATCTTTCCCCGAATCACAAAGCTTTTACCTCTAAAATAACAGATCTGTTTGTACCTAGAAACATTGGGGAAGCACTAGATCCCAATTGGAATTTAGCAGTCTTAGAAGAGTTGAGTGCACTGAAAAAGAATGAAACTTGGGAAATAACAGACCCGCCACGTGACAAAAAACAGGTGGGTTGTAAGTGGGTATTTACCATTAAGTGCAAGGCCGATGGAAGTGTAGAGAGGTACAAGGCGAGATTGGTGGCAAAAGGGTTCACTCAAACTTATGGAATAGACTATCAAGAGACGTTTGCTCCAGTTGCTAAACTTAACTCTGTTCGGATTCTTATATCCCTTGCTGTAAGTTACAACTGGCCTTTACATCAATTGGATGTAAAGAATGCTTTCCTTAATGGGGAGTTAGAGGAAGAAGTGTTTATGAGTCTTCCCCTCGGATTTGAAGAAGAACTTGGAAGAAATAAGGTGTGTAGACTAAAGAAGTCATTATATGGGCTGAAGCAATCTCCAAGAGCATGGTTTGAGAGGTTTGGAACAGTGGTAAAAGGGTTTGGATATATCCAAAGCCAAGCTGATCACACATTGTTCTATAAACATTCAGCAGATAATAAGGTTGCTATCTTGATTGTATATGTTGATGATATAATTCTTACAGGTGATGATAGCTTGGAACTCAAAAATCTGAGGGAGAAACTTGCTAAAGTTTCTGAAATCAAGGAACTTGGCCCATTGAAATACTTCCTTGGAATTGAGTTTGCAAGATCAAAGGAAGGTATCTTTATGAACCAGCGAAAGTATATTCTGGATCTTTTAAAAGAAACAGGATTACTTGGATGCAAAGCTGTAGAAACACCCATGGAGCCCAACTTAAAGCTGCAATCAGCTGAAACAGAAAATATGGTGGACAAAGGAAGGTATCAGCGACCAGTGGGAAGGCTAATATACCTATCTCACACCCGTCCAGACATTGCCTTTGCTGTAAGCATGGTAAGCCAGTTTATGCATGCACCAGGTCATGAACACTTGGAGGCAGTTTTCAGAATCTTAAGATACTTGAAGGGATCACCTGGGAAGGGGCTTCTTTATAAAAACCGTGGGCACCTTCAGGTAGAAGCCTACACTGATGCAGACTGGGCAGGGAGTGTGACAGACCGAAGATCAACATCAGGCTATTGCACCTTTGTTGGAGGAAACTTGGTTAGTTGGAGAAGTAAAAAACAAACCGTTGTAGCAAGGAGTAGTGCAGAAGCTGAATTTAGAGCAGTTGCTCATGGAATTTGTGAGGCATTATGGGTGGAAAAACTTCTACAAGAATTAAAGGTTTTCAATTCTCCTCCAATAAAGCTTTATTGTGACAACAAGTCTGCAATATCTATTGCACACAACCCGGTCCTACATGATAGGACCAAGCATGTCGAAGTTGATAAACACTTCATCAGAGAGAAGATAGAAAGTGGGCAGATTTGTATTACATATGTTCCCACTGCAGAGCAATCGGCAGACATCCTAACCAAAGGATTACCCAAGAAATCCTTTGACAACATAACTAGCAAGCTGTCTATGGAGGATATCTTTAGGCCAGCTTGAGGGGGAGTGTCAACAGACTGTGAAATAGAGCATTTAATGCTCTTAATTAGTAGTTATATTTTTGTCTGTATATAATTATGTTGTTTCCTGTTTGTACTTAGTTTATTTTAGGTAGTTTCTTATTTTCATTTATTCTCCTTAATTCTCTCTTTAGTCAAGGATTTCCTTCTTTGACTTTGATCAATCACATTATGTAATTCTCTCTATAAGAAGAGGAATCCCTGTACAGTTTTTCATATCAATAATATTACCAAATATTTCAACTGCTATCATATCTATCAATTAAGTTGTTTACCCGAACACATCCTAAGTTCTTCTCCCTAACATAATTCTAGAACCAACCTATACACAGATCTGCGATGATTAATTTTACAGTGTGTGATCTTCAAACTTCTAAGTCGTAAAACTTTTGTTTTTGATTAAAGCTTCAACCTAATTGCATTTGTGATACTAAAATCATAAACTTAATAATGCTTAGGTTGAAATTCCAAGTTATATTAAATCGGACTCCAATACAAATATTTGTCATCAATCACTTTAATTTATCTAGAAGAATAATCTCAGGTGAAATAAATGATTCCGTGTTCTTTGATTAAAAATTCAAGGAAAAATGTATTAATTTATACCAGCATATCTATATATACTAAATGTATCAAATTCCTCTTATTAGACATCTTGCTAGCACAAAGGTCCAAGTATTAATGAAGACAAAGTGCCATTATATACCTTGGTAGAAGAGGTTCCACCGCTTGGTCCTATGTTCGCCCGGTTCCCAAGATTAATCTGTACAGAGATGCTAGCTTGTGACAGATCTAAACCAGCACTCTGTAGCGCTTGAGTTAGATTGTTCAACAGCCTGTTCATCAAGGAATGATTCTACACATGTCACTAAAGAGGAGAAATAAACTTCAACAAAAGCTACAGCATTTTCTAATTGGCATTAGCAGATAAGTATTGATCTAAGCCATTTCTAAGAAGTGTAGAAATAGTACTACTACAAGTAAATAGCAGTAATAACATCAAAATCAAGAACTCCAGTTTGTATTTCTTTCCTCAGGATCATTAGAAATCTCATCACTACAAGCAATGTCATGGGCTCATGGCAACTATGCTCATCAATTTACACAAATCAATGTAATGAAGTCCTTATTACTTGACTCACTGATGGTTTCAGAATGTAAACCACATTTCATGCTTCAAAATGACAAAAACAAAAAGTTATATGATCAACAGCTTTTCAAAAGACAAATTAAATTATCGATATTTACAGATATTAAAAAAGATATTGTTAAGCAATTACCCACCCTTGGGAGTATACACTTGAAATGCTAATTGTCCCTCCTTCAACTGTCAGTTCGTCCTGCTGGTTCTGTGGCTCACTAGTTGCTGGGCATTCAGTTGATTGTGCATCAGAAAGCGTTCCCTGAAGAGGATGGGCAGGTACACCATCACTTCTTACAGGAACAGACATGTTTGCATGCATAGCCAAGGGCAGAGGTATTCCCTTGCTTACTAAATCAGGTTGCCTCTCTGCTGTCTTGCTGAGAATATCCCTGCTCTGATCAGGATCTATCATATTCTGGGTGCCACTAAGCATGGTTGGAGAGATGCTAACATTGCTATCGTCGAACTTTGCAGGAAAAGGTGATACTGGACCCGAACCATTCCTCACAGCAGGAGGTTGACCAACAAAGTTTTGGACACGCCAATGACTGTTTCTCTGTAACATAATAGTGGGTAAGAAAGCTAAAAAAACAATAACATTTTAACTGGTATATAAGTTCCATCGTCTAAAATAATTGCATATTGTTAGAAATATAATATAAAAATATTCAAGTGTCTTTTACCCAACAGCTTAAGCTTTTGGGATAGTTGATTCATGACATGATACCAGAGCCTCTCTAACCGAGTGTCTAGAGTTCGGTCATTGTTACCCTCATTATTCTAACAAAAAATGTCAAGTATCAACACAAGGTAAGGGAGCCTGTGCATTGTCCACGCTTCAAGCTCAAGCGAGCTCATGCGTGAGGGGGCGTATTAGAAATATAATATGAACCCATACCCATTCATGTGTCCTTTATCCAACAACTTAAACTTTTGGCATAGTTGGTTCGTGACCCAATTACTCTATAATATCAGTTAACTACTTAAGTTGATAAGTTTGACCAACAGTAACATGCTTAAACAAACCTGAGGGCAAATTAAAATCTCAATTGATGGGGAAAAAAAGTAAGACAGTTAAAATAAAGCTTAATAGGGGATCAACCAACAAACAAAATGACAAATCAGCGAGAACCATTCAGTGAAGAGACTAAAAAGACAAACCATTCACAAATAATCAATAAAACAACCTAATAGATCAAATAATTGAGATCAAAGACAAATAGAAATCCAGACTGCATTTGGACAGATACAATGAACCAGTATAAATGTTGATTTTCAATGAAAGTTTTCATTAATCCATATTGGTGCTCACATGTTTGTGCATACTAAGGTTAACCAAATTTCATATCGTCATTTTTTTAGTGATAAATAAGTGTTTTTGTTTTTTTATAAGTATTTCAAAATTAGGAGGTTGCATAGTCAAAGGCACATGATCCTAAAACATTATGGTTTTTCTAATTTACCCATGGCATCAACTTTGAGGGCTCTTGACTCCAACCCGGGTATGAGCCTTCATATTTTTGCACCTTCTCCTGTAAGTACTGAACATACTCAATCACCTGCAAAGAAACAAGATAAATTAACTGATTCAAATCTATTCCAAACCAATTTGAACAAAATTATTTCTCACATTACAAAATGTACCTCTAATAAAAATGACGCTGTGTCCCTCTTTTGCTCACTATGAGGTATGATATCCCTCAGTATCTGAAATCTGAAGGAAAGGGTCACCAATCATCAATCACCAACTTACTGACAAATAATGAATAATTAAACTGAAAGCACTGAAATTTTTAAGCTCTCAAAAAATCACAACAAAATAAGCCCTTCCCACTAGGTAAGCTCTAAAAAGATTATTTAAAGAAATAAAAAAAAGACCACATAAAAATCATTACAAACTTTTTGTGTGGCACATCATATAACCATTCAGACTTTGATGTCAAAAGGTTTTGATCAGTAAAAGAGAAAGTAATACAAGAGCTCTATGAGATATTGAATTTGTGCTTCTAACACTCTCACAGCACATTATCTATATACCCTTCACATTAATTGACATGACATTTGTCCCTCATGTGGGGAAAAACACCTAAACAAACTCCCAAAATCCTCGCGACCAAGACTGCAGTATGACTCATTAAAACAAAAGGAAACTGAGGCAATGAAGTGAAAAAATTTAGAGCAATGTAAAATTGCTGACAAATCTACATGGGTGCTTGGAAAAAACCATTTTGCATAAACGCGCACAGAATTTCACAAATCCCAAACACACAAAAGGACAAGCAGGATCTTATCTCGTTGAGTGTTGACCGGCATGAAACAAACACGCTCTATATTTTTTACAGCTACTATGCATCAATTTTCAAAAACTCTTATGAGAATCAACAATTACATTCGATTTAAATTATCCAATGCTAATAATAAGGTATAAGTCAATTTGTTAGTTCATTTTCAAGCAACCTACACTAGAACACTCAATGCACTCCAGCAGTAGTCTTATCAATAGTGTGGTACATACCTCTCATTGATCTTGCTCCTTCTTCGCTGCTCGGTTACAGAATGTTTCGATCTTATTGCACTAGCCTTATCAGTAGCTTTTGCATCTGCTTTAACAAACCCAGATATGAACTTAAGATCACAAATAAATCCAATCCCAGTAACCCCAACAAACTAAATTCACCAAATTCAATAAATTTTCCAGAAAGAATAAATTAAAATGGGATACACATATCAATATCAGTAGATTCAATACAATCCAAGCTATATATTATAAAAAAACATGAGAAGAATCCACAAAACCTCGTCTAAAACAAATAAAACATCCTACAATTCGGATCTAACAATAACACAAGAACTAGGTACAAAAATGTGTTTTTTTAACTAAAAAGGTTACCTTTGTTGGTGTTAGGGGCAGAAGAAGGACCATGTTTCTGAGAAGAACCGAAGTCTTCTTCCTCGTACTCGTCTTCTTCCTGGTTCGACTTCCCTGCTTTCATTGTTGCACGCAAAAGGGTACCACCCCAGTTACTCACAAGTTCTGAATCCTCAAAAGATGAGAACTTTGAGCGAAACGGGGACACCCCAGATGAGAAATTGAGAGCAAAAGGCGTTGATGAGTTGATTGATAAAGGGGTGTTCACCGGCGGCGTTGAGGTGGCAGTGAGTGTCTCCGGCGAAGGACATGAGTCAGTCAGCACGGGACTGGAAAGAGAAGGAAGGATTGCATGTGGCCAACCTCATGCGTGTCTCCTGAGCCTTCTTCACTTCACAATAAACCCTTTTCTCTTCCTCTTTTTTAATCCTTATATTTCTAAATAGTGTGACTTTAGTCCCCATCGAAGAAGTTAATGGGAGATGAGATTTAAAATAAACTATTAACCAAGCATAGAAGAAGTTTACACCGAATCATTCAACTTAGACAGTTCAAGTCGACGCCACATTTTGAGTTACAAAACCTTTAGCCATTAACGTTGGTTTTACGTTAGTGCCAAGGTCATTGCTAACTTCTCATGTTAAAACATTCATTTCTTATAGTCCTTCAATAGAGTCATCCACAACATCAAATTCGCACTCTATGTACAAATTACTTATCCAAAAGTTGGAGCGATCATTCATTAATTCTCTCAGAGTCTCAAACACCATCCCAAACGATTTACACAACTCTCATACCCTCTTTGCTTAACTCAATATATTCCCTTTTTCAAAGCCTCATTTCTTGATCGAATGAGATCATCTTCATCATGATCAACTTCTTCCCATCTGACTGATGAACAGTATAAAGAGGGCCATACCTAATTTGACTCTTTCTTCTCTTCCTTACATTTTTTTTTCTCTTTAAATTGTAGAACTCATCAACACACTTTACTTTCCAGTTTCCTCATTCCGCTTATCCCACTATGCATCCTTTTGTAAAAAACTTTCTTCACCCTCTCGGAAGAATTATTGAGTATCTTTGCCATCTCAGACCCAAGCCCAATTATGCCCCCTCCTATGAATAATTGTAAGAATGGAAGAATATGGAAATAATTTGGTGCCTTTCATTGATCAATAGCAAGAGTATATATACAGGTAAAGTCAACCTAGGAATAAATACAATTACAAGAAATTAGGCATAATTACAGGAAGAATATTTCCTATTCTATCACACCCCCGCAGTCGAAGCGGGAGGTTCACTGACGCTGAGACTGGACCGAAAATCTTCAAAGAGAACTCGAGGGAGGCCTTTAGTGAAGATGTCTGCAATCTAGTGACGAGAAGGAACATGAATAATGCGTGCCTGACCACGGGCGACTTTCTCTCGAACAAAGTGAATATCTATCTCAATGTGTTTAGTGCGCTGATATTGGACATGATTGCCGGATAAGTAGATGGCACTAACATTATCACAGTAGACTAAAGTAGCCTGAGAAAGAGGAAAGTGAAGCTCCAAAAGCAGGTTGCGTAGCCAACATGATTCGGAAACCACATTAGCAACGCCTCGATACTCAGTCTCAGCATTGGACCGGGAAAGCGTAGGTTGTCGCTTGGACGACCAGGAAATGAGATTGTCGCCGAGAAATACACAGTAACCAGAAGTAGACCGACGGGTGTCGGGACAACCACCCCAATCTGCATCAGTGTAAGAAATAAGCTTCTCGATAGGAGAAGGATAGAGATGCAAGCCAAACTGTAAGGTGCCCTGAACATAGCGTAGGATGCGCTTCAGCGCAAACATATGCTCTGTGCGGGGGGCATGCATGTGAAGACACACCTGCTGAACTGCATAAGAGATGTCAGGACGGGTGAATGTAAGATACTGCAAAGCCCCAGCAAGACTCCGATATAAAGTAGGATCATCACACGGAGTACCAGCAGAAGTACTGAGTTTCTGCTTGGTGTCAACTGGAGTGGCAGAAGGATTGCACGTTGCCATACCGGCGCGAGCAATAATGTCACGTGCATATGTACTCTGACTGAGAAAAAGTCCACCTGCATGTCTGGTGACAGCAATGCCCAGAAAATAGCTCAACGGTCTCAAATCCTTCATAGCAAACTCAGAGGCAAGAAGGGCCATTATAGATTTACGAAGGTCATGAGAGGAGCTGATGAGGATGATATCATCAACATAAAGCAGGAAGTAAGCCATGTCAGAGCCTCGTCTGTAAATGAAAAGAGAGTGATCAGAGGTGCTATGTTGAAACCCAATGGTGGAGACATAGTCTGCAAAACGTTGGTACCAGGCACGAGGCGCTTGCTTCAAGCCATAAAGAGATTTCCGCAAGCGACACACATAATCAGGATGAGTACGGTCACGGAAACCCAGGGGTTGATGCATGTAGACTGTCTCATGTAGATCACCATGGAGGAATGCATTCTGAACATCTAACTGGTGGATGGGCCAAGACCTGGAGAGGGCAATGGTGAAAACTGTGCGAATGGTCGCAGGTTTCACCACAAGACTAAAGGTCTCATCACAATCAACACCTGCAATCTGTGACCTGCCATCACCTACAAGACGAGCTTTGTAACGCTCAAAACAACCATCAGCTTTCGTCTTATGACGAAAAATCCACATGCAGCGAATGATATTAACATCACTAGGACAAGGAACCAAATTCCAAGTTTTATTTTTAATTAAAGCATCAAATTCAGACTGCATTGCGGATTTCCAATTTGGGTCTGAAAGAGCTAGTTTTGGGTTTTTGGGAAGAGGTGATATGGTGGGATCATCAATGGTTACAGAAAGGTTGAAGAGCTTTCTGGGTTTGTAGATACCACGCATGTTGCGAGTGGCCATGGTACGGATAGAAGGTACAAGCTGAGGCGGCGAAGGAGGTGAAGGGGAAGGTGGTAGGGAGTCAGAGGAGGAGGAAGAGGTCGTGGGGAGTTGTGGGGAGGGCACAACAGGAGGCACTACAGGAGTATGGGTAGGGGTCAGGTACGGTGGATGGACTAGTCCACTGGTGAATGATAGAGGGGTGTATAGGATCTGAGAAACAGTCATATGTGGAGAGAGGAGGGGTAGTCATGGTGGCAAAGGGAAACTGAGTCTCATCAAAAATGACATGTCGGGAGATACGGATCTTTCTGTGCGACAAATCAAAACACTTATAACCTCTGTGATGAAGTTGAAAGATTTTTTTACCACTCTACGTTTGAATCTCTCAAGACTCAATTGTAGTATAGTAAAGGGTTTTGTCGTATCCACTGGGAGGTGTAATACTTATGCCGTTCAATAGCTAACAAACTCAAATGATGGTTAACAGAGATATTAGGGGTTTGTTTAAGAACATGAAAATATAAAGAAAGCAGATAAAGTAATTGGATTCACCAAGGTAGATAGTTTTGCTGGGATTAGAGTTTCGTTGTTTGACCTTTATGTATTCTATTGATTCACATACAAATATCGTTCTATTCAATTGATTCCTCCCACCATTTCTTATCTTACTACCCAGTCCCCCGGCGTAGAAGATTATCAACTCAACTATATTAACCTTCAATCCCTTGATTGATTAACAATAGTGAGTAGCATTAAGCATGGATGTTTGAATAGACTAATGATCTAACCCTATCCCTAGACCTTAGAATCATTAGATGATTTTACCTATTTCAGATTTAAATAGTTAGTTCCCACCATCCTATTAAATCTAAATTCATGTTCTAGGTGATCAATCCAAAACAAGCATGAAGCACAAGGTAAAAATCATTGGATCATGGAAAAGAAACATATGATTAACTCTAGTTCAGACTCAAGATCATGTGAGTTCCCTACACAAGTTTGAATCAATCAAAATACCCAAGGGGATCAACCTAAGATATAGCTTGAAGCATAAGAGAAAACCATTGATTTTTAACATAGAAACATGAAATTTGCATGAAAGAAAATCAAATAGATTACATGAGCATCAAAACAACTAGTTCTAATCCCAACAAATGAGAAATTAGCTATCCATTTCCATGGATAGCTTTACAATCATAAAAGAGAAGAAGAACGATGAAAAACCGAATCCGTGACGGTTCCCCGGCGATGAAATCGGCTCCAAAGCCTTCTCTCTAGCCTCCTAGACCTTCCTTAATGATCTCCTTTGAGTTTTCTCTCTTTTGGGTCTGTTTTCCAAGTGATGGGTTCTCTAATCTTACTGAAATTCGCATTTTATAAGGATCAGATCTGGTCAGGGCGCTTAGCACCCTGTTTCTCCAAAGTTGGGTTTTCCCCACCGCCTTAGGGCGCTTAGCACCCCATTATGGATGCTAAGCATGGTTTTGACATATTTTAATTCTTCATTCCCTATCTATATGGTGCTTAGCACCCATAGGCTGATGCTTAGCACCTTTGGACCAGAAACCTTGAATACCCTCATTACTTCACCAAATCTTGCATATTTCTTTGGATATTCATCCCTACAACAAAACCCAAAGATTCATCATGATTTAGACTATATTTAAAGCATAATACTAGTAAAATCTAAATATTTACAAACATATGAAAATGGGGATATTTGAATGATAATTCACATGTTTAGAACAAATAAGTGTCAATTATAATATGATAATTTAAGTAAATTTGGCACTTATCAGTGGGTACCCGAGGAAGACACACGGGGAGGAGCGTGGTTGTAATTTGTTAATGGTTGTGGAGGGAACCAAAGGGTAACAAAGACAACCAAAGACGCGGAGATGTGTGTAAGACGGGTCACGACAATACAGAAGTTGAGTGGGAGAGAGATTAGACATAGCTTTCCGGGGAATGATATTAAGCAGATATGTAGCCATTTGAAGAGCATGATGCCAAAAGAACGGAGGAACAGACGCACGAGCGAGAAGAGTGCGAATCATGTTGTTAATGGTGCGTATTTTGCGCTCCGCCTTGCCATTTTGAGATGATGTATGTGGGCAGGAGAAGCGAAAAAGAAGGTCATTAGCAGCACAATAATCTTGAAAATATTTATTGTCAAATTCTCGCTCATTATCACATTGAAGACATTTTACTATTTGTGAAAAGTGCGTGCGGATTTGATTTGACAGGGTAGTGAACATTTCAAAAACTTGAGATTTATGACTTAAAGGAAACGTCCACAAGAAATCAGTAAAATCATCTAAGAATAATACATAATATCGATGACCGACAGAATATAAAATAGGTGAAGTCCACAAATCACTGTGTAAAATGTCAAAGGGCATCACAGTTACATTATTGAAAGAAACAAAGGGCAACCGAATATGTTTGCCCAACACACAAGACTCACAAACGGTGCTAGAATTCAAATGCTCATAATGAATGAACTTATTACTACGAAGAGACTGCAAAGCAGAAAGACTGGGATGACCAAGGCGGCTGTGCCAGAGACTCTGAGCTAGACCAGCAAATGGAAAGGATAAAGTGACTGGATATAGGTCGCCAGGACTATTACATCTCATGAGTGGAATCCCCGTCTGAAAATCATGAACCGAGAAGCCATATGGGTCAAAACAAACAGAAACATTGTTATCAGTAGTGAGTTGTCGCACAGAAATCAAGTTTTTAACAATTTGTGGTGTGTGCAAGACATGGGAAAGGGTCAAAGGCTTGTGTTTATGGGAGGTGGGGAGGGTGGTGTCTCCAGAACCTTGAATTGGAATGCCCTGTCCGCTACCAACATACAGTTTCTGATTAAGATGACTTAAATTAGAATAAGACGTGAGATTACCTGGTGAGGCTGCTACATGAGAGGATGCTCCAGTGTTCATGTACCAGGTGTCATCCGGGGGAGCAAGTGTCATGGTGTGCATGGCAATGGCAATGTCAGTGGGCACAGCATAAGCCTGAGGACGCTGACCCAAAATGCCGGGTTTCCGAGGAGGAGCAGACGGACGAGTCCACTAAGAGGTAGGATATGGGCACGGAGGCATGGCCCAAGGAGGAGGGGCCCATCCCCAATGCTGGTACGGGAAGTACTGCGGCTGAGGTGGCATCGGAGGAGAGGAGCCTTGAGAGGTGCCACTGCGTGATCCACCACCGTTGCCACGATTCCCACCATGACCCTTAGAGTTGTGGGATCGAGAACGGTTGGAGGACCTACGATCAGAGCTCTGTGAAGATGCAACAGAAGGTCGCGACTGAGTAGCAACATAAGCAGTAGGAGGTTCAGCAGGTTTCATCTTAGCCATACCGGCTTCCTCCAAGGTGAGCATGGAGCGAGCCTGATGAAACGAGGGGAGCGGATTGCTCTGGCGAATCAAAGTGGCAACACCCTTGTAAGCATCAGTGAGGCCAGAGATGAGCTGAAATACCAGACGATGGTTGTTCACATGAGCTCCGACATCACGGAGCTGGTCAGAAAGCGTCTTCAGACGCTGACAGTAGGCGGCAATGGTCGGAAAAGCCTCCATGCGAACAGTAGAAAACTCCTGCTCCAGGGTGACAGCACAGGCGTTCTGATTATCATGAAATAGATCTGCCAAACGCGTCCAAGCAATGAGAGCAGTGGAGTCAGGCTCCATGATGGTAGTCATCAGATCAATAGAAATCGTGGAAAAGATCCACTGAAGGACCGTGGCATCCAAAGTGGCCCACTGCTCATAGGTAGGGTCAGTGACTGGCGGAGGAGGCTTGTCCGCAACAGGGACAATGTGATGCAGAACCCGATGGGAACGGGCATGAATGCGAAAAAGCTCCGCCCAAGTACCATAGCGGTCAGTGTCCATGTCAAGCATAATAGGGATGTTATTCTTAATATTTGAAACAGCAAGCGTCGGGTGAAAATCAGGCTTGGTCGGCGGGGCAAGAGGAGCCACTGGAGGGACCACCGTATGAGTGGAAGTGGAATCAGCCATGGAATTAGCAAGATAAATGTTTTTTTTCTTTTTTTTAAGGCTGCTGGTGGTTTAACCGGACGGTCTGGCCAAACCGGGCTGAGCGAACCGGTGCGGTCTAGTTCGCTGGAAACAGATCCGGGTCGGGTCGAGCTTGTTGTTTGGTACCCGGATCTGCTTGCAAGTGGAGCGCAGATCTGGGCGTGTGCTGGCGGCGCGGGAGGCTAGCGGCCAGGGGCGGCGGCGGCGGGCAAGGTTGGCGGTCGTCGGTGCGAGGGGCAGTGGCGGCGCGGCTGTAGGAGGCGGCGGCACTGGGATCTGGTGAGAGAGGAACAACTCGCGAAGAGGACGACGACGCTGGAAACTTGCAGAGGCAGCGGAGGGGCGTGACTGAGATACACGCGGCAGGGGCGGCGACGTTTTTTTTTTTAGAAAGGAAGGAAGGAGAAGGCTGCTGAGTGGAAGAAAAGAAAATGGAGGTTGGGCGGAAGCAAGGTACAAGAAAAAAATGGCGCGGCGGCGGCGGTGGCAGCGGCGGCGCAGAAGCTTGTGTGCGGAGGCGGTGCAAAAGGGGAAAGGTGGCACGGCCGTCAACGCAAGGAGGCTAGGGTTTGGATCAGAGAAAGACTCGTGATACCATGTAAGAATGGAAGAATATGGAAATAATTTGGTGCCTTTCATTGATCAATAGCAAGAGTATATATACAGGTAAAGTCAACCTAGGAATAAATACAATTACAAGAAATTAGGCATAATTACAGGAAGAATATTTCCTATTCTATCAATAATGTCTGAACCAACGTCCATTGGGCTATTATTTAATATCCTCCTACAACTTGCAATCTGGGCCTAGCCCTTAGGCCTACTAAAAAACAATGTTATTAATCCTTGGCCGAAACAAAACATGGTTCAAAACATGATTTTGTATTATTGATGGATACCAAGATCTGATTAACAGAGAGTATGCACATTTCTTTCCCTAGCCACTCATGGATGGTAGTCTCCTCCAAACATGCTCTTAAAATAAATGTCATGATCCTTCCGATTGAAATTCTCTACACTCAATAGCTGAACTCTTTGGAAAACAAAGGGACATGGAGATGGTGGCATGGCATTGAGTGTATATTTTGAATAAAAACGTGCTAAATGTTTATGAAAAAAGTTGTCTCAAATTAAATCACATATTACAAATACAAAATTATCATTATTTGTTTGAGTACTTCAATACTTTCCACACCTAATTAAATACACTTGTAATACATAATCGAGTAGCAGGAAGAATAAGATAGCTAAACTAGCCAAACTGCACTTTGTGAGGGGAAGAGAAATGCTTTGACACAGCAACCATGTTGACCACAGCCCCACCAGGTGGTGCTGCAGCTTTACTTGTCTTCACTTCTCCATTAAAAATGATCACCGCTAATAAGGATAAAAGTTCAGACCAAAGTGAGCTATTCTTCTTGTCCTTAAGACCCATCTAGCTTAAGCTTCTGCAATACAATCTGGCCTAAGAATCTAGCTAAGATCAAGTAGAAATAGAATGGAGGTGTTAAAGTGTTGTGGTTGTACAAAGTTCAAACAGGGAAAAACACTCTAACTTCTTGTTGATTGGAGTAATTAAGAATAGGATGTGCTATAAATGCTAATTGCTGCTGATTAATGTTGTCTGTGAATTTATTGAGTTCATTTCCGCTATATATATAGGTCCAGATTCCTTGTTGATGAAGCAAATGAAACTTAGCCAGCAAGTTCGTCCGTCCATTCCATCTGAATATTATATGCCTTGACTTTGACTCATTTCAACTCCTATGACAGGGTGTCCGTGGATTTTTCTACTTTACTTTTACAAGCAAGATCAAGGAAGCTACGAACAACAGAATATCTGGCAAGGGTACTTCATTTTGGGAGTCCAAGTGTCACTTAATTACATATTTAGTATCCTTTATTTATATAACACTATATATATCTAAATTTTAGAAATATTTATATCTTTTTTCATATACACCCCTTGCATTTATTGAAAAATTGACTACCACTAATAATAAGTATTTTCAATTCTTTCTAATACATAAATAAATCTAAAAAATTGTGTAAATATTTTTAAAACTAATACATTAGCTAGTTAACTTCATTACATGTTTTTTTATAAATGCAATTATCCCAAGAAGTTTTTTAATACTCTTGGAGTGGTAAATAGGAATGGAAGTATGTTAGACTGCTGACAGGGGCTTATGACCTAACCTACATCAAGTCCAAAGCAGGTCACACGAAATTACTAAATAGACGACACCAATGCATTTTTAAAAATCTATTAGTTTAAATTGTGATGCTATGTGATGCTTAAACAACTTTAAAAGCCTTGTAAGCCTAATATAAATTAAATTTATTATTTTACTTTGAATTTTTATTATAAAATCTGAAAAATATATACTTACTTATCTATATATTTAAACATGTTAGACTAAGTAATCATTTAAACATATAAACCTCTTTAAAAATAGATTGGTGATACTTTGACTTAAATGATATAATGATCTTAATACATTATAGCTCCGTCCATGAAAGGAGACCCTCGCTTAGCTCTGAGTCCTCGTGATTACTGGCACGGTTCCTTAGCCCCGCCGCCACCATTCACGCCCTTGGCCTCTTCTCTTGCAATAACTATTCTCGTCCATTCTCAACCCGCATCTCGCCGCCTAGATCGCGATTCCATAGGCTCCGGGTGCCAGACTTGTTGCAGCGAGAACCCTGTTTTGTATTTTGATCAGTTTTGTTCTCCTTGCCCAAATCTGAAATGTCTGGCATGAAATTCTCATACCGGTGGCTATTAAATAATTTTGATCAAATTTTGAATGTTAGGTGACTTAGATTTGAAAATCTTATGAAATAAACATGAAGGAATTTCATTTTGAGGACTGGGTGAGTGAGATGACCGTGTTGCATCACCAGCAAGAGGGGAAAGGGGTGACGGTGGTGGACAATCACAGTGTTTTTTTTTTTTAGGAGTACTATTGAACAGAGCTCAATACTGATAGACACAATAGTGACAATGGGATGGTGTTAGCAACTAATTAAATTCATTCCACGTATTTTAATTTACATAATTAACACGGGTTGTCTAAATGACCAATGAGAAAATTTGGGTCAAATGATCTATCGTTCAATCACATTAAAGATAAGTGAGCTGGACATTTAGACAACCCCAATTAACACTAATGTTTCATGATGAATTTGAGAGTACAACAAGGAAGTGAAACATTTACAATTTAAATAAGAGACATATTAATTTAATGGTCAAAAAATAGCACGCTAACTTTCTTAGCTCCAAGAGTACTAGTTTTTTTTTATAGGCATCAAGAGTACTAGTTAAGACATATATTCTCTTTAAGCTAAAGAGAAAAGTGAACAATTTTTATCTCTTAAACCCAGAAAGATACACTCAATTAATTGAACTTCACTTTGTGGGCTGAAGAGAAATGCTTTGATGCTGCAACCATGGAGGCCTCAGGTCCAGTAGCTGCAGCAGCTTTGGTACTTGTCTTCACATCTTCACCACAAAATAACATCTTAAAATATCTTAATATGGATGAAACCAAGCTTTTCTTGTTTCCCTTATTACCCATTTCCCTTCTTGTGACTTGCACTCACTTAAAATTCCTGCTTAATCTTTACTGAATTTAGATGACTCTGCTAATTGATGAAATAGAAACTCATTTACTTGACTTTATATAAACATCAAGTTTCTTGTTGCTAAAGCTAACTTGGCCAGCAAGTTCGTAGTTGATTCAAGATGTCACTTTATGCTTTTGTCTCTTCTCAATTCTATGGTGTCATTCCACGTTTGGAACTTGAATTACCAACGTTTTCCCGTTCTATCACTTTCTTGGAATCTACCTTTAATTTGATTCATATGCTTTATAATTAGCTCAAAGAGTCATGATGCATGTACTAGAATTATTTGAACCCTTGACAATGACATCAGAGAATTGTTTTCCAACAACAACCGTGCAGCCAAATATTTATAGTAATAGTGTTTTTTTTTTTCAAAAGTAATAAAGTGCTATATAACTCTATTCTTCAAAAAAAATATGGTCAAACTCTATTCTTCTTTTTTCTTTGGTCAATCTATTCTTCAGATTAATACTGATTCCTAAGAGGGTTAGGTTCTGGGCTTCTCAAAGATTAATTGGACCTAGTGTTAGAATTTTATTCTAATTTGGGCTTATATTGATTGATGAGTTTTGTATTTGATTATAATGAGTTGAATGTTACCTGATATATTTGTCTTTGTGAGCCCATGTGTTAATGTGATCCTTGTGGGTTATTTCGGGAATCGCCATGTGGATATAAGTTTATTGGGTTGAGCCCAATTGACAAGTGTGCGTAAGCTTTTGTGTAGGGTCCAATGGGCCTAATATCCATGATGGATGGACATTAGGTTTTCCATGTTTTATTAATAGAGGGCAGGATCCCCACTTGACTCTGATGTTCTTTAACGGCTTGTGCTCCATCGAACGGGTCAGTTTGCAAGAGACGAGAGATCAAGTGGAAGATCTTATTCTGTCGCATCTTGATCAAAAGAAATATCTTCAAGAGAGAGGTACACAATTTATCCTCATTTTTATGGTGTTCTAATTGCTAATATTGATCCAGTTAATTTGTAATTCCTACATGTGGTATCAGAGCGGGTTATATTAGGTTTAGAACCCTAAAAGCTTTTAATTTTGAAAATTTCTGAATGAGATAAAATTTGCGTATTTATACTTTATATGGATTCATGAATTTTAAATCCGTCTCTATGTATATATTTATTTGATTGCTGCAAATTGCTATCATGGTTTTGTCGTTGCCTCTAGAATTGCAATCTGGAATGGAAGAATGGATTGATATATGATTTCAATATCCAGAGGCAGTGTTTTCTTTGAAAGTTTAGGGAAAAAAGAAAGGCTACGAGAGTTTGTTGAGACACTGCAAGTTTATTAATTTTTATCAAAAGGAAGGAAAAGGGGTTTTTTCAAAACAGTACTGGATTTTGGTGTTATTCAAAGTTCAAACTACTGCTGTTATATTTTGTTCTATATCACTTTTTTTTTATTGGTTTCAAAAGTTTTTTTTTAATAACAAAAAAAAAACGTAGAATGATCTGGGGGCTGTGACTTTTTGTTAGTGATGATCTTGATCCTTATGAAACTAGTGTTATACACATGTTCTTTAAGTATATCTTTTAGATATATTTATATTATATTAATTGAATAAGGTCACGTATCCTGTCCTGTCTCACTTTCATTAGTGTCATACATTATTTGCTTTTCCTCTTAATTGAAACCAAAAATGATGCTAACATGATGTGTTCTCATATGGATTAGTATATATAGTTTATACGTGTTCGTGTGTTTGGAAAATTGGAGCTGAATGAAAGAAAAAAAAAAAAGAGCAATTATATATCCCAGTTGGAGCTCCACTAATCTAGTAAATGTCCCATCACAGTGTGTCAATTACAAAATTAATGGGGTTAGCTGTTGTTTTGATATGTTTGGGATATGATGTCACTTGAGTTAAATTGTGTTTTACCTCACTCACAGAGAGTTAACACATAACTAATTTGTGGTGACATGTTATTTTGTGGATGAGCATGACAGTAAAATTCTCACTCACAAGTGTAGAATTTTTGTAACTGTTGATTTTGTATAATACATTCTCCGCCCACAGGGGAGTTTATATTATGTGTTATCCTATAGAATTTGGGTAATTGTTGTTACCCGTAATTTGCTTATGTTAATAATTTTTTTTTTGATGTTTATTTTCAACTCCTGTGACTTTTTCCATGAATAATTCAGTGAATTATATAGAGTAATTACCGAGAAATAATTATAAGAGGTGGAATGATGATTTTGAGTTGATTATCAGCTTGTTAGATATTGACATGACAATTAGTGAAATTGAGCTTGTTCTCATAGTTGTTGAACCATATTTATACATGGTTGTTTATTTATATTGGGTGAGATGTTTATCCATGATGTTTTTGCAGAGACTTATTTAATTTTGATTATCAATTGAATGTGCTGATAAATCTTATAAAAATTGAATGAGCCATGTTAATACTTCTTGTTGAAGTGAAAGGTTTTCTATTGTCACATGTTATAAAATTTCTTGAACTTACATATGCAATAAATATGATGTATAAGTTTATATCATTTTTTCTCTTTGTATGTTCTTTTCAATTAAAAATAAATAAATAAAATCTACGGGACGTGTGTATAGAGATGTTTTGAAGATATAAATATCTTGATAATGCTGGTGTTATCATTTAAATGGATATGAGAATCAAATTGTTTAATTCGACCATGTTATGAGCTAGTTATTTTTCATGAAAAAATGATATGAAGTAATGTATTTATTGATGTATAATGTGAATATAAATAAAGATGATGCATAATTACTTGTTTTAAAGACAGAGAATATACCGCTTACTTTTGCGACTGTATTCCAGTCGAGGGAGAGCATTGTGACATGGTCATAAAATTGTGTTATTTTGACATACAACAAAATGTGAACTTTTACATATTCCACTTAGTTGGATGTTACTATATTTACCATGTCTTAGATTTTATGGTATATAGTTGCATGTTTTGTTATGAGTTTTATGACTAGAGTGTGATGTTAATAGAGATTAACTGAATGTTTGCTTATTTGTTTCTTGAGAAACATGATTTAAGGAAAATATGTATGAAGTTGAGAATGACTGTTTTTGGACTGTAATTCCATCCTTGATTTTTTTTTTAAAGTGCTTTTAATGGATATGAATGATTGTCACCACAGTGACTAGTTCTGGATGTTAATGGAGGTACTTGTCGTTTTAACTTGAATATGATTGTGTTGCTTGAATCAAATAGCGGATTAGGCTACTCACAAGAAGTTTATTGCATGAGTTGTTTTGAGTAACATAAAATTTTATTTTGGGATTCTGAGACAGTGAAAATTTCACCTACAGGTGTCAAATTTTCTGAAACTGTTGGATATGGTATATGCTCCTCCACAGAGGAGTTTATATTCATATAGTTTAAAATTCTTTGACTAAATAAATATTGTTTATGTGAAAATTATCTACCCACAGGAGTTGAATTTTCTGAAACTGTTGTATGTGGTAGATATTCTACGCACATGAGAACTTATGTTTAAAACTTATTGAATCCCTGTTACTGAAACAGTGAAAATTTCACCTACAGGTGTCAAATTTTCTGAAACTGTTGGATATGGTATATGCTCCTCCACAGAGGAGTTTATATTCATATAGTTTAAATTTTTTTGACTAGATAAATATTGTTTATTTGATCAGTTTGATTGTGTGTTTACTCTCAATTTCATATCATAATCTTTCTTGATAAATGACCTGATAAGATGTTTTAAAGTTGGATTATAAATCTTCAAAATGGTAGATACCTATAAAGTGATGATCTTTTGCCATGATGGATATAAACTTTTATCCATGAGAATATACTTAAGTTTAAACTTGAGTAGATTTTTTTTTCTTTGTAAGAAAATGTTAATTGGCTTGAAAAGTGGGAGCTATAATATGCTTTATACGTTTTACTCATAATAGGTTGTACAGGCATATGTTTGGAGTTTATAGAGAATATGATTGTGGCTAATCAAATGTCTTTAGATCACATTCTTGTATTTTATTTATGTCATGCAAGAAATTTGACAACATGAATACAAAGAGAAGCCAATTGTTTTGGTTTCAGAGTGAGAGATGTGCAAAACACTCTCTTCTTAAGAAAGTGTGATAGATTTGTTATATTGTTAATTTATCACTTATATAAACCTATGTAGTTTATGATTTCTTGATATGACGGGTTAGTGGGATTTGAGTAGAAATTGAGATTTAAATCTATCTGTAATTGTAACTCTCATGGATATCATGATTTTGTTGTTATATGCATAAGGTTAAAATTATGATGTTAGAATGTTAATACCTTGGTATGATTATAATATCTGGAGATGGCTATGTTTTCCTTGTAACATTGATCTTTTACTGAAAGATGATTTGTTCCTTTTAAGGAATGATGTTTCGTTAAGAAACATGTTTATTGTCTCCTTGGGGGAAATTGTGATGTTTTCTTGGGAAAACATTGGCCTTTAACCATAAGATGTTTTGTTCCTTTTAAGGAACGATGTTTAATATAAAACATGTTTACATTCTCCTTGGGGGAGATGTTGATGTTTCATGAGAAATGTGAAACATGCTTATTTTCTCCTTGGGGAGATGTTGATGTTTTCTTGGTGGAAAACATTTGATCTTACATTTGAAAGATGTTGGTTTTCTATATGGAAGTTTCATGAGAAACTTGTTTGTAATCTCTTGGCGAGATTGATTGTGTTTTCTTGGGAAGACACAATGTGGATCTATACACGATAGCATGAAAATGATGATCACATACTATGCTATGTTGTGCACCTACACTGCACACTTGTGTTATGATCATGTTAATGAGATTGTTGGTTATGTAGTTATAGGTGAACTAAACTTGGAATAGTTTATCTTTGCTTATGGCTCTTAGCTAATGATTTTGTTGGCTGTGATGGTCATGTATTTTATGGTGATTATATCAGGTTGTTTATGTGGCCACAGTTGTTCAACTCAAGAGTCGTTTTTTTTTAAAATGAATTTGAAAAATAAATAGAACTCAATCAATATCGCCCAAGTGGGAGAATGTTAGAATTTTATTCTAATTTGGGCTTATATTGATTGATGAGTTTTGTATTTGATTATAATGAGTTGAATGTTACCTGATATATTTGTCCTTGTGAGCCCATGTGTTAATGTGATCCTTGTGGGTTATTTCGGGAATCGCCATGTGGATATAAGTTTATTGGGTTGAGCCCAATTGACAAGTGTGCGTAAGCTTTTGTGTAGGGCCCAATGGGCCTAATATTCATGATGGATGGACATTAGGTTTTCCATGTTTTATTAATAGAGGGCAGGATCCCCACTTGACTCTGATGTTCTTTAACGGCTTGTGCTCCATCGAACGGGTCAGTTTGCAAGAGACGAGAGATCAAGTGGAAGATCTTGTTCTGTCGCATCTTGCTTCCGCAGATCAAAAGAAATATCTTCAAGAGAGAGGTACACAATTTATCCTCATTTTTATGGTGTTCTAATTGCTAATATTGATCCAGTTAATTTGTAATTCCTACACCTAGCTCTACTGGTTTTACACACGATCTCCCCAAAAAATAGTTGGCCGGCCTATGACCAAACAAATGTTGGTTTGGACCCTACAAATTATGAGAAATTGATTTGAAGAAATTTGTGGGCCGAAATTGATTTGAGGTGGAGGGATCTCCTTTGTTTTCCTTTTGGGACAGGGTGATCTCCTTTATAGTTCTGCATTTGGTTTGCAACCAAATTATTGTTGCCCCCATTGCACCAAAAAATGTAAAATGGACAGTTAGTTCAGTTGAAATGTTAGCCCTGACAATGGGGCAGATTTATTTATTACTACATCAATGTCATTTACGATGCAAATTATTTAGTTTTAAGGGCACATGGGAAGGTAGTTCAGTCAATGATTCTATAAGGAGAAATTATATTGTTATGTCCATAAGAATCATCAATTAAATTCAAAGTTCTTGGAGCATTTTTTAACCATGCTTTCTCTAACCAATAATGTTTTAACATCATACAATCTTTATGTTCTCTCCTGATAATGCAACCATGTGGCTTCTGAGATAAAGGGGATAAAAAATCAAAGTACTAGCCAATAAATATTATAAAAAAAAAAGCCATCAATCAAACCTAACCCACATGAAAATTTATGAATCCGATTCATAATCGATCCACCCCATTTTAAAATTCTTTTCGGTGGTTGTTGGCTTGGCAGAAGCAATAGAAAAAATGGATGGATACGGGTTTTGCATGCACGTGGAACTCTAATATATAGAATCTTCATGAAATTTTGAAATGAAAATATCTGAGAAATGTATGCACAAATGCATGAAAAAATATTTCTTCCACTGTACTATAGCGTTTCTTTGATAGGTTTTGGATAACTCAACTTGTAAAACTTATTTTAAGAGTGCAATCAGTCAATACTATATGGTTTATTTCAAGATTTTACGACTGTAAAACTACATTGTATTTTAGCTTTTGACTTAATATAGGTGCTTGATTATTGATTATGACAGTTTTAATATTTTATGGTAGATCTATACAGTGCGCATTCATAGAGATTAATTACGTTTTTCTTAGGCCATAGTAGATAAAGTCGTTGATCAATGCCATTTACATACTATAAGTCTGGCAAAAATGTGGTTTAGATAGGTGGGAATCTGTAATCTGATTATCTCAGATTCAACTAGAATCTGAGCTAGCTAGGGACATGCATGATGTTACGAGCCACTGTGCATCATAATATCATACCAAAGAATAGAACAATAACAATGGTGGATCCAAGTTGGGCAAGAGGTGGGCCCCACAGGAAGATACAGTGTGCGAGCCACTGCAAGTCTGAACAATACTGCTATAGTGCTATCCCCTCGCCCACTGGAACCGAAAGCATTTATTAGAATGCATGCATGTTTCATAAACAAATTTTAGAAAGTTTTTATAATGATAGAAGTAATTTATTCAAATTTTGATTAATTCAAAAATAGAAGAATGAAATTTCAAAAATAATTTCTACATACGAGAATACATTTATGAATTTTGATTCCCTAGCTCATGGTAAATATGTTAGCTAGCCAATTGTTGAATAGAGTGTCGACATTTTGGATCATGTGAGCACAGAAAGGTAGGTAGATGAGGACATGGGCGTTGCATAGTGGTATGCACGAACAGAGAGAACACTAGTACAGAATACAGAATACAGAATGCAGAATGAATGTGATTGGAGTGGATTCATTCTGGTTGGACCATCACAGGACATACACCGTCACAAATCCACTGTATCCGTTCATGTAACGCACTAATACAGCAATGCACATGCCTCATCTCATCCAAACATGAATAAATTCTTTTAATATATAGGTCCAAGAAAAATCCATTTATTTATCTGAACAAAAAATATAGATAATTAACTATACATAATAACGTGTATATTATATGTTTCTGTAGCACTTGTCTAAAAAATAAGTGGAAAAATCATAATAATATCAATTCATTTGTTTTGTCAAGAGTTGTAGTAAAAAAAAAAATTTTTTTGAAAGCAAGTAAAAAGAATTTTTACTTTCTGAAATTTTGGTTTAAAAGTCTTAATCTATCGTTTTTTTTTTGAACTAGTCTTTAATCTATCGTTAACTTTTGAAATATTTTACATTCTTGATTAATGATACTTTTTTGTTTAAATTTTATATCTTTCAAAGCGTTTTTTTATTATATTTTTTTCTGCCAACCTTTCTAATTGATACGATGCCGACAAAAAAAAAAGTGGATAAAGCTTCCACGTGTCTCAGGTCACGTGAAATATTATCTGCCCTTTTTCCCTTTTTGAGTTTTGACTGTGTATTTTGAGTTTTGACGAAAGTATGGCATGAAATGAAAGACGACAATGTTTACCACACCCTCTAATTCACAACGACATGCACATCTTTAGCCTTTTCTTAATTTAACAACCACTAACACTTTATTTTGTTATCGATAATTGGTTTTATGATATTCATGCCATAATATAAATTCTCCACACATATATATACATACATTATAGTTAAGTATTTTTCATTTTTAGTTCGGTAAAATTATATAATGCTAACTTTTTTTATAAAAACTCACATATAATTCACATTTTATGTTCTGTTTAATTTGCTAAACGATAATGAAATAAAATAGAAAGTGATTTGGAATCTTTATTACACTCAATTTCTTAATGTATTGAAAATATTGCTTAATTACTTTTAGTTGAACTATAATTTGACCATGGCCTTGATCGTTAAGTGACTGGTTTGGTTTTGAAAACATTGATAAAAATAGATTTTTAATTGTTTCATTCCATTTTCATTTTATTATATTCTATTGATTCAAACTTAGCTATAATGACCGGGTGCTCAATCAATTATATGTTTTTTCTAAAAGTCCAACAATCAATTATAGGATTATTCATAAAAAAGTATATGTTTAAGAATGAATTTTAATTTTAGGGTAAAACTTATGTACAGTAACATTGGTGTTTTTGGTACTGTTCTTCAATCAAAAATTGACACTTGGAATTGCACATAATTTCTTTTTGGCACCAATCTTGGAAACTTCAACACATCTTACTTCCCTCTTCCTCCAACCTTCCATCTCCCTACCACCTCGCACAACATGCGTCTTTCCTTGTGCCCGCAGATGTCAATTGAAGTTGCAGGCCCAAATTATGACATGGATGACCATGAAAAGAGCACGAGATCTTAAATTTTAGCAGCCTTGACAACAACCATGGTGGATTGCAGGACCAATTGTACAAGATCACCCTCCTTCATTATAATTTCTTCATATGAAAGCCCTCTGTTTTTAGCATTGTTGTTGAGATTCCAGATATTTACTTCTTCACACGAATGTTTATTCAATCCCTAATATTGTCACTCCAGAGTCTGAGAAGATAGGTTTCAAACCCTCTTCCACAGGTTTATGACATTGGATTCCCAATGTTCTTGTCTTTAAAAATGAAGGAAAATCCATCACAAGTTAAAAGATAGGAGATAGTCTCCAATTTTCGGTGGAAACATGGTTACAGAGAAAAGGCGGAAGTAGAGTTCGTGTGGGAGAATATAATTGTTTTGAAAAGTTAATGGTGTGGGGGTTAAAGAAGCCAGGTGTTATTTTATGATTGAAGAACAGTACCAACAACACAAATGAAACTGCACTTAAGTTTTTCCCTTAATTTTATTACCAATTTGTTAACTTAGAGTCAGCCTAAAATGTACATACCGTGAACCCGATTTCGACGCTAAGCTGATAATAAATTATGACTGACGATATTAATTGTTATCATATTTCCTACAAAGCAACTTGGTGTCAGAATGCTTGACAATAGTTTGTGTGTGATTTTGCTGTAATAATAATGTAGAAGCATATATATTGCACTTTATGAGCCTAATCTCCATGGCCAAATATTTGGCAAATATGCATTTGCCTCTCTAGTATCAAAAGTAGACAAATGCGCATACCTAACTGAGTCATCACCAAAAGAAAATTTGGTCCTGCCAAGCTAGATCAATATCTCATAAGCGAGAACAGTTTAGGTCCCAGCTGTTACACTTTTTCAAATGCAATCATGTTTTGGTGGGGATGCAGAACTTGAATCCCCAAATAGCAGTATTTTCTCTACACATTCATTTCATGATTACGGTTAGACCAGAAGTAATCAAAAGGAGGTTATTATATTTGTTAATTAGTTCAGATTACCTCAAATAGTTCTGATGATATGCTATTATATTTGTTTTTTGGCCTATACTTAGCTTGTTACTATATTCCCGTTCAATGAATATGTACTGAGGAATTTCATTAAAATATATGTTAGAATACACACAAATTTCTGCTAATTCTTTATTTTCAAATAAATACCTTGTCTTTTTATTACTGTGTGTCAAGTAATTAAATCAAAGATCTAATATACAAATATAATTTTTTTTCAACGCTAGTTTATTTAAGGTACATTAAAAAAATAAATGACATTCTTTAAGGATGTATCAGTGGACCTTTTTCCCCCAACTTATATGTCACCTCACTCTGCTCTTACCACTCGTAGTCTCTCAATGTTAGTTCTAACAATTCAAAGTATGAAAATGGTTTTTTTATAGCAAAAATCCAGGACCAGGAGATTATGTCACCGTCAATAATAGAGAAAACTATCAGACTCAAATAGTTCTTACAATAAACTTATATTTCAAATCCACAACAGATTAGATACAAAACTGTTTCATATTTCACTTGATTATGCAGGACTCTTAAGTAAATGTTCTTTGAACTTTAAAAAATGTTAAGTTATTATACATAGGGCCCCTTCAACAAGTATATAGCATGGGTTAAAAGCCATAAAGCCGATTCAAGATTCAAGAAAGTGCAATCAGAAATACTGTTTTATTTTATATTTTTTTGCTTTTCCCTTTTCCCCTGCTTTTACCTTCCCATTTATAAGTTAAAAGCAGAGTAAATAACCATTTTTTTCCCAGGAAATTAAAAAGGAGAAAGTCGACATCCCCATCCCCTATCCCAGCAGTACGTAGCACACAACTTGTAGTCGTTGCACATTATAAACATTGGGTGCATGATGCATCCAAGGTCACAAACTCCGAAGATCTCACAAACATCACACTCATTAGCTACAAGACAATTAGTAGTGGAAAAGAAATATACCAATCGAAATAAAAGGACAAGTGCTACTGTATTTCGATCTCTATGTTATTATAAGGTCATTCAAACAAAGATATTTTCCATACTCGATACATTAAATTACTTTCCAAATTTTTTAATGAAGGAATCTCTCATTTGATATTATTAATTTTCTCACTTTTTTTCTTTATACAAATTCAATGCACACAGTGCAGAATTGAAGCAAGAATGCAACCATCACACTGTCCTCTACTTATTATTCCCTGTCTCAGCACACATGGTTTGAGGATGAATCAGCCCATAGAATATTGATACAAAGGTTAGGGTAGGTGCCACCCACCATGGGGCTAAACTCGTATATCTTCATTTCCAAGTTTCATCTGAGTTTGTTTATATAATAAAGGCAACCTCTCATCAATAGGCCTACCCCAGATTAAATGAAAGGGCCCAAGTGTTTAAATAGTTAATTAAATAGAAAGGGGTCAAAGTTAAATTCATTTTATTTTATTTAACATTTTTTATTATTAAGGGTCCGTTTGTTTGTAACTTTTATAATAAAAAATATAATTGTTTTTTTTTAACTTAATAAAAGATGAGTTTAATGGATATTGTTGGCCCAATATTTTGGCCCAAGAAAGAAAAACGCATTCAGCCCAAAACTCTCGAGGAAGTCGAATTCTGACTAAAGAAAGGAAGAGGAAGTTGCACCAAGTTAATGGGGCGGCAAAACTCGACAACAACAATTACTGCTAAACGCAGGCACATGTAACACGTGCCACACTGACCAAGTCAAATTCCCCCCACGATGGTCGAAAACATGGCCAGGAAACGGTTGGAGCAGTTGAAGCACACGATCTCCACCACCATGCGCAGAACTTCCGGAGCAAGCATCAGATCGTGGGAGAAACCAGACCCACTAACACGCAGAACACGAAACTCTATAAATAGGAGAATCCAATTCAGAAAGAAGGTTCCCAACTCAAACTCTGAAAAATTCACCAGAAAGCTCTAATGTCCGCATCAATGAGACTCAAGGAGCAAAACGTGATGATGAAGGAGTACGTTGCAGAACCAACACTTTAGTTTCCCCGCATTTCAGTTTGTTGATTTCCAGTTCTTCTGTGCAGTTTGTTTGTCGAAATCTGCAGTTCATGTAGTTTTCATGTTATTTTAGTTTGTTTGACTGTTTTGTAATCGACTCGTATTCAATAAATTTCAGTTTCATCTGAGCTGCTTGTTATTGTCGAAAACACATTCATGTACACACAACACTTTGGCAAAGCGTTTTCTCAAAAGGACCCTGAAATCTAAACTTCCTTTAGTCGAACTAAGAGGATATTTGTTTACCAAAAATCCGTGTAAACAAATTGGCACACCTGGTGGGACAATTTTTGTGAAAACTAAGTTTTACAGAAGCGTTTTGTGTGTTTTGTTTGCTGCATGCTATTTGGTATTTGCTACTTGCCTTGATTGTGATTTATATGCGCCTGAGAAGTGGTAAGACTATAAGTATGGCAAGCAATCGAGGGAGGACTTCCCCCCAAGGGTCTAACGTGGGCAATCAGGGTAGTCCCGGGGGAAGTAGTGGTAATAATAATGAAGAAGTGTCTACTGGAATGGGGCATGGCACCACTATGTCAACCCAGAATGTAGCAATTTCTGCAGTTGCAGAAATGCCTGTATCTACATCAGTACAGGCACAAATTGTTCCAACAGTTACGAGGGTAAACATGCCTTATGGTATGCCTACGTCTATGATGCAAGGCATACAAGACACGTATTCGACGTTCCCTGAAAATGTTCCTCCATTCGGTATACCCCCTTTTGGGGCAAATGGAACAATGCTAAATTTGGGGAGTCGAGTTAGCCCTTCTATTCCTGGATCTAGTTCACAAATTTATTTATCTACAGGTATGAACACTGGTTCACTTCAAGCCATTAGGCAGCAAGTAGATGATAGTAACCATGAAATGGTTAACATGTTATCTCGACAGATAGGTGAGCTAATCAACCCTGTGCTCCAAAATAATAATGCCAATAATCAGCATTTGGCACGACAGATGGATCGTTTGGCGACAGTCCTGGGGGCACCAGTCGAGATCCAATCGGCGCCAGGGATCAACCAAATCCCGTTGCCTAACCATGTCCCTGCCCCTGTGCGCTATCAGGTGCCGCAACACCAAGAGATGAGGGCAAACCCTTTGTACGAGGCAGTGCAGCCGCCATTGCAAAATGTATATATGGTAAACAGGGAAGAACACGCTGATGGTGTGCTAGAAAGAATTCGACACCAGAACGCTGGGGGGCAACAAAATGTTGCTGCTGTGGTGGAGCAACTGTTGAACCAACATGGTTTCAACGTGGGTTTCGCGAATAGACCCCATTTTGTGTCAGCCTTTACAGAGGAGGTTCTCGAATCAGAACTTCCTCGAGGCTGGAAGGTCCCCAAATTCACTAAGTTCTCGGGGGATTCAGGAGAGTCCACTGTAGAACACATAGCCAGGTACCAAATCGAAGCAGGAGACCTAGCCATCAATGAAAATTTAAAAATGAAGTACTTCCCGAGTTCTTTAACCAAGAATGCATTTACCTGGTTCACCACCCTCGCTCCTAGGTCAGTCCATACATGGGCTCAGTTGGAAAGAATTTTCCATGAACAGTTCTTTAGGGGAGAGTGCAAAGTAAGTTTGAAGGATCTGGCTAGTGTTAAAAGAAAGCCAGCAGAGTCTATTGATGATTACCTAAACAGGTTTAGGATGCTTAAATCTCGATGTTTCACCCATGTCCCTGAACACGAACTAGTTGTCTTAGCCGCTGGTGGTCTAGAGTATTCCATTAGAAAGAAAATCGACACTCAGTATATTCGAGATATGTCTTTACTCGCAGATAGAGTGAGGCACATCGAATTACTAAAGGCCGAAAAGTCCGAGGAAAGGGCCAAGACTACTAAGTGGCCAAAGAAGGAGAAGGTAGCGTACATAGACGCGGATTCAGTATGTCAAAATCCATGTGTCTATCGAGAAGTCCCTGCAGACGTCGATTTAAATGATGTCAATCTGGCTGAACTTCAGCCAGGGGATCCTTATGTTTGTAAAGCATTGAAACCACGTGAAAACAAACTTGGGGAGGAAAACCCCAAGAACACGATTCCTGCTGTGAAAACTTATACTTTTGATGTGACCAAATGTGATGCAATCTATGATATACTTGTGTCTGATGGTTTGCTTGTGGTCCCTAAAGACCAAAAACTTCCTTCTCCTGAACAAAGGAAGGGGAAAAAATATTGCAAATATCACAACTTTTTTGGTCATTGGACCTCACAATGTGTTCGTTTCAGGGATCTTGTGCAGGGGGCATTGGACTCGGGAAGGCTCAAGTATGACGAAAAAGCCAAAAGCCAAATGAAGATTGACTCCGACCCACTGCAGGTAGCTGAAGCCAATTACGTGGAACCTTTCTACATTGGCATGGTTGACATTTCTGAGAAGCTGAATCTGGGCCTGACACTCGAGGAGGCAAAGGAGGAAAACACGGTTGTCGAAGAACCAGACGTCGTGAAAGAGGTGAGCCTAGAGGAGGTTTACCCCAAGGCAGGGGAAACTCTTGTCGAGTTTTTGTCACGAAGCAAAGATAGCGAGAAAGAGGTCATGCTTTGTCCTCGATGTAGTGCCGTTTTCGACAAGTCAGCAGCTAAAGCCTATCAAGATTCTGAGATGAAGAGGCATTACCAGAGCAAAATGCCTGTGTCTAGAAGGTTGAAGTATCCCCACGAGGAGTGGGTTGAGAGGGATCAAGAACTCGATGGCCACAAAGGCCAGAGGTCAAGAATCAAGGACAAGACTTATGTCCCTGATGCTGGTTTGCCAAAGAATCAATGGTTTAGGCCAGCACCCCCAAGACCAAAACCATACCCCAAGTGGCAGAAAATCGACTTAGGCCAGGGGTCATCTTACATCAACAATTCCCGTGTGTCGCGGAACTATTCCTATGGCTCTGGGAATTATTATGCTCCTGAGCAAATGACTAGAACTCAATTCAGACGTTTCCTGAGGAAAAGAAAAGCTGAGAGAGAAAGAGGCGGTAAGTTCCGTTCATTATGGGACATAAAGCCAGAAGACAACCCTCACAAGGAACCTAGTGTGGGGTCAATCATCAACCAGCTCGACCATGCTATCAAACAGGGAACAGTTGTGCCCCCAAACCCGGCCAAAGAAAAAGGGAAAGATGTGGCTGAGGACGAGGATGAAGACATGCTCGACGATTTTGATGATAGCGATGGGGAAGATCTCAACATCATCTGCATAGTGTCTATCTTACCCACTGAATTCGACAGGATCTCGGAGGTCACCGAGAATGAAGAAGACTACTACGACGAGGAGGAGCCAGATGACAACCCCTTGTGCTACTACGTGATGCAAAAAGGATCCGTCGAAGACGAAAGAGCTATTTTCCAGAGGCCAACGGAGCAGATGAAAAGCCACTTGAAGCCGTTATTCGTTTGGGCCAAAGTCGACGAAAAAGGAGTCAATAAAGTTCTTGTCGACGGAGGGGCCACGATCAATTTAATGCCTAAGTTTATGCTCAAGAAGCTAGGCAAAACTGAAGCAGACTTAATCCCTCACGACATGGTCCTTTCCGACTATGAAGGGAAGACAGGTTCTTCTTTAGGAGCAATTATGATGAACATAACCGTAGGAACGGTGGCCCGTTCCACATTGTTCATCGTGGTGCCCTCAAAAGCCAACTACAACCTGCTATTGGGGAGAGAATGGATCCACGGCGTGGGGGCAGTGCCCTCAACTCTGCACCAACGTATTTCCATTTGGAAAGCAGATGGAGTCGTCGAGAACGTGCAAGCGGATCAGAGCTACTACTTAGCGGAGACAGGTTACGTCAGCAAGAAAAATTTCGAAAAGAGTTTAGCCACAATTGCTCCTCTAGACACAGTGGCCTCTCAATATTTCAACCCGTATTCGGAGTACTCGGTGACGTTGGATCCCATCAGGGGTTTAAACCTTAATGAAGCGTACAAACCTGATGCCATGAGTGGATGGCACAGCGATGAAGAAAAGGATGCCACAACTGAGTGGCAAAATGAGGTTAAAGATGATTAATTCGAGCCTAGCTCGAATTTCGGCTTACGCAGCCGAAAACAGAATAAGGACGGCCTTAGAGGCCGCAAGAATAACCAAAGAAATGGCTACTGACGAAGCCAAGGCCTCAATTCTTCCTGTCGAAATGACATCTCAGGAGGAGGCAAAAGCACAGAAGGATAACACGTGCATAAGGAAAAACGAGCAGAGTGTCGATGAATGCGAATTCGAGGACCTTTGCAATTTGAGGCTAGATTGCATCTACGATGACGGCCCATTAGGCTTCGAAAAGCCAGTGGTCGACATGTCCAAGAAAATGGAAGCACAAGACCCTTTAGAAGAAGTGGACCTGGGTGATGGCTCAGAAAAGAGGCCAACATACATCAGTGCTCTTATTGACCCAGAATTAAAGGATAAGATGGTGAAATTACTCAAGGAATTCAAAGACTGTTTCGCTTGGGATTACGATGAAATGCCTGGCCTCAGTCGAGAATTAGTGGAATTGAAGTTACCCATCAAAGAAGACAAGAAACCAGTCAAGCAATTACCCAGGAGGTTCCATCCAGATGTGTTGGTAAAAATCAAGGGAGAAATTGAAAGGCTCCTTAGGTGTAAGTTTATCAGAACGGCTCGATATGTGGACTGGTTAGCCAACGTGGTTCCAGTGATCAAAAAGAACGGCAAGATGAGAGTTTGCATTGATTTTCGAGATCTTAACGCTGCCACTCCAAAAGACGAGTATCACATGCCTATTGCTGAAATGATGGTGGATTCAGCTGCTGGTCATGAATACTTAAGCTTGTTGGATGGTTACTCAGGCTACAATCAAATCTTCATAGCAGAAGAGGATGTGTCGAAAACAGCTTTTCGATGTCCTGGTGCCTTAGGGACATACGAGTGGGTGGTCATGCCATTCGGATTGAAAAACGCTGGCGCGACCTACCAAAGGGTAATGAATACCATTTTTCATGATTTTATAGAAACCTTCATGCAGGTTTATATTGATGACATTGTGGTGAAATCCCCATCAAGGGATGACCATTTGTTGCATCTAAGGAAATCCTTTGAGAGGATGAGAAAATATGGCTTGAAGATGAATCCCCTTAAATGTGCCTTTGGTGTTATTGCAGGTGATTTTTTGGGTTTTGTGGTGCACAAAAAGGGCATCGAGATCAACAAAAATAAAGCTAAAGCCATTCTCGACACAAGTCCACCAACCAGCAAGAAGCAACTACAATCGTTATTGGGGAAGATTAACTTCCTAAGGAGATTCATTACCAACCTCAGTGAAAAGACCAAGTCATTTTCTCCGCTTCTTCGACTAAAAAAGGAAGATGTGTTCCGCTGGGAGGCAGAGCACCAAAAGGCATTCGATGAACTCAAGAAGTACTTGTCCAATCCACCTGTAATGGTACCACCCATCAAGGGGAGGCCAATGAAGCTGTATATTTCTGCCACAGATGAAACCATCGGGAGCATGCTGGCTCAGGAAGATGAAGATGGCAACGAAAGAGCCATATTTTATTTAAGTAGGGTGTTAAATAGCGCAGAAACTCGATACACTATGATCGAGAAATTGTGTTTATGCCTGTACTTCTCTTGTGTAAAGTTGAAATATTATATAAAGCCAATCGATGTAATGGTTTTTTCTCATTATGATATAATAAAGCACATGTTATCCAAACCAATCATGCATAGTCGAATTGGTAAATGGGCTTTGGCCCTAACCGAATATTCATTAACTTACACCCCATTAAAAGCGATTAAAGGGCAGGCGGTTGCTGATTTCTTGGCAGATCACACCATGCCTAGAGAGATCATAACCTATGTGGGCATACAGCCTTGGAAGTTATATTTCGACGGTTCCAGCCATAAGAATGGAACTGGAATCGGGATGTTTATCATGTCCCCGCAGGGCATCCCCACTAAATTCAAATTTAGGATCAAGAGTAATTGCTCGAACAATAAGGTCGAGTATGAGGCACTGATATCAGGCCTCGAGATCTTGCTAGCTCTCGGGGCAAAGAATGTTGTCGTGAAAGGGGATTCTGAGTTGGTAGTAAAGCAGCTTACCAAAGAATACAAGTGCGTTAGTGAGCATCTAGCCAAATATTATGTGAAAGCAAGTAATTTGTTGGCTAAATTCGACATTATGGTCATTGATAATCTAACTCCTGACGATTGGAGAAAGCCAATTGTCGAATACCTGCAGAACCCAGTGGGGTCAACTGATAGAAAAGTCAAGTATAGAGCTCTAAGTTACACCATTTTAGGCAACGAGTTGTTTAAAAAGAACGTCGACGGCACACTGTTGAAATGCTTAAGCGAAGACGACGCATTTATAGCAGTATCAGCTGCTCACGATGGCCTGTGTGGTGCTCACCAAGCAGGGGCCAAAATGAAATGGATTCTATTTAGACAAGGTTTGTATTGGCCAACTATCATGAAAAATTGCATCGAGTACGCAAAAGGTTGTCAAGATTGCCAAAAACACTCAGGAATCCAGCATGTGCCAGCTAGTGAATTGCACTCTATTATCAAGCCATGGCCTTTTAGGGGATGGGCAATAGACTTAATTGGCGAAATTCACCCAGCTTCATCAAAGCAGCACAAGTATATCATTGTGGCAGTCGACTATTTCACTAAATGGGTCGAAGCCATCCCACTACAAAACGTAACACAGGAAACGGTGATCGAGTTCATACAAAACCACATTGTATATCGATTTGGATTGCCAGAGTCCATTACAACGGACCAAGGCACGGTGTTTGTGGGACGCAAAGTGGCAGCCTTCGCAGAATCTTGGGGCATCAAGCTTTTGACCTCGACCCCTTACTACGCTCAGGCTAATGGCCAAGTAGAAGCAGCCAACAAAGTCCTAATAAGCTTGATCAAGAAGCATGTGGGTCGAAAACCAAAAAGCTGGCATGAATCTTTAAGCCAAGTCCTATGGGCTTACCGGAATTCACCAAGGGAAGCGACAGGAACGACGCCTTTTCGACTGGCCTATGGCCAAGAAGCCGTATTGCCCGCAGAGGTATACTTGCAATCATGTCGAATTCAAAGGCAAGAAGAAATCCCAAGCGACGTTTACTGGAATATGATGCTAGATGAAATGGTCAACCTCGACGAAGAAAGGCTCTTGGCACTAGACGTCTTAACAAGGCAAAAGGATCGCATAGCTAAAGCATACAACAAAAAGGTTAGAGATCGATCTTTTATTACAGGGGATTATGTGTGGAAAGTTATTCTCCCAATGGATAAAAAGGATAGAGTTTATGGAAAATGGACCCCCAGTTGGGAAGGGCCATTTACAGTCGAGAAAACGTTACCCAATAATGCTTACGTGATCAAGGAATTGGGCAATCAGAGTCAATGTGTTACGATAAATGGCAAGTATTTAAAAGCATATAAGCCAATGTTGCACGAATGTAAAATCGAATGAAACATGAACGATAAAATTGCCAAATTATATTCATTAATCGAAAAACGTTACAAGTATGGCAAAATACAAGTAAAACTAGAAACCTAAAAAGGAAAAATGGCTCTGTATCCGTCATATTTAGCTTGTATGGGTGCTAATCGACCCACCAGCGCTACCATCTGGCCCTCAAGTCGAGCCTTCTTTTGACGAGCAACCAGGTCTTCAAGGGAGGCTGCAAGAATCGCGACAACTGACTGAACAAGACCTTCAGGATCTTGCTGATCCAAAGAGGCCTGGAGAAAATCGAATTTATCCCTCCACTCATCTATTTGGTGTTCTTGAAAGAACACCATTACTGAAAGTTTCCGGAACTCTTCAAACAGAGGCTTGGCCTCCAAGAGAAGCCCCTGGAACTCCTGAAGAGGAATTCTAACGAGCGCAACGATTGGCCTATGAAGTAGTTGATCAATGAGCCCTAAAAGCTCATCAAGGCCAGCAGAGGAGTCATACAGGTTATGGAAAAGGTTCTCTTGGAAAGCCAAGTCCTTGATACGACGAAGAATTAGTCTGCTATCCATGGTGAAGAATGAAAGGTTCTTGGATCGCAGAAAGAAGGGAAGAATGGAAAGAAAAGAGTTGCTGTTGAAAGACGAGTAGAAAACTGTTTCATTTATAGTAGGGAAGTAACAAACAGACGTATTAATGCAAGCATGCAGTTACCAAAGCGTCAGCCAAACACGGCAAGCCACGTCAACCACTACCACAAGTGAAGGAAGTTCTTGAGTCGTTGAACAGAAACGTGATAAAAGCGTTATAAATTATCGTGGTTTTCCAAGAAACTTGGAAGCTGAAAGGTTAGATTAAGCACCAAGTTAAAAGGTGAGGTTTAGCAATTCAATGCAAGGAGTAATGTAGCGAAAGCTGATTCAACGATAAAATGCAAATCGAGAAATAAAGCATGTCGAGCATTGCCAATACAAAGTCATTCATTAATTAGAATCGAATAGAGTTACAGGACGGGAATGATAAAGTTGGCAACAAAGGCCATAATAGATCCATGGCCATTACAATAAAGCAACAATTATGAAGCCTAAATTCTCGACTTGAAGGCTTCAAGCTGAACCCCAGCAGCAGCAATCCTACAATCCAAGCTTTGCTTCATACGCTGTTCCGCTGCTACTTCTTTAGAAAGTTGAGATGTCGAGAGCATCACGCCCGTGCACTCAGCAGCCAGCGCATTCAGTCGAGAATTCACAGCTGGGCCTTCATCAATCAACATAGCCTTTTGCTTCTCGAGTCTGGCTACCTCCCTGTGAAGCTCATCCAGTCGAGCATCAACACTCGACAACTCAGCTGCAATGAGAGTCCTCCTAGCAGTCAGCTTGAGAGCCTCTTCTTTTGCGGGCAATAGGCCATTGGTATTGGAAACCACTTGTGCCTTTTTAGTTTCAATAGATTGCTCCACTGCAATGGCTTTGTCAAGCGTGGCCACAACATCGACCACGAGAGTTTGCAATTCGACGAGAGCATCTGCCTGAATTTGATCAAGTTGTTGGCTTAAGAGGAAGGCAAGCAGTTCTTTCACTTCTTGGCCTAATTGAGGAGTGACTCGGACACTGCCAATAAAGCCAGTATCGAAAACCAGCCCTTTTAACTTAACAAGAGCCGCTTCAATCCGGCTATCATCGGGCACTCCACCAGACTGAGCAGTCTCAGCAATTTCAGCTTGGCGCGGCGGAGACTCGAGATCCAAAGTACCATCAAAGAAGCTCTGGAAGATAGAAAGAGGATCCTCGACCAAAAGAGCACTGAGCCTTTCACTAGAAGTATGAGAAGAAGCAGCCGTCTTAGAAGAAGCTGAACCTCCCTTAGCATGAGGTGAGATCAAAGCGGCTCTAGCATCTTGTTGAAATCGCTGAGGAGAAAGTCGAGGCTGTTGAGGGGAAGTTTGAAGCTGTCGAGGAGAAGGTTCGGAATGAGTAGAGGCCAGAACATCAGCCTTGGGTGGGGGCATTACGCCAATCACTTGGTCAGGCTGAATGATTGGATCCTCACCACCCTGCACTTCATCATGCGGCATGCTTTCTTCACGAGCAGGGGAAGGCAGGTTCTGCATATCCTGTGGAGGAAAATTAGAAAGGTTATCTCGACATTCTTTGGTATAATAGGGTTCACAACCAGGATGTTGCCAAGCAATTGGTTTCGAGTTAAAATAGAATGTCAGTTTGTCCCACACAGGGTCTGACTCAATAGAGTCTAAACTCGAGCTAGAGGACTCTAAACCGCTCGAAGAACTAGATAGGGCAATTGGTGGAGGTTTAGAAGAAAACCACGTGGCCCGAGGTACAACCATTTTAGACATGCCAACCCTCTGAAGAATCAAAGTAAAAATGATTGAGAAAGAGGAAAATGAAGCAAATTGAAACAAGATGTGAGCTAATGATTCACCTTAGGGCCAGATGCTCTGAGGGGACTGGAACTGGTTGAACTTTTAGAATGGTGGGAAGAGGAGCTGCCAAATTTGCGACTAGACCTTTTCCCGGAGGTCTTCTTGGCTTGAGCCATCTCGACAGGAATTGGTGTAGTACCTTGAAGCAGAGGATTAGAAGCCTGCTCATCAACACCTTGTTCAACACCTTGCTGCACTTCCTCACGTTGACTAGCTGATTTAGCCGGGGAGGGATTTCCCACAGAAGATTCACCAGCGCCTTTAGCCCTCTTTTGGCTCGCAGAAGTAGTTGGGGTGGCTCCCCGTTTTCGACTCTGAAACAAAAGCAAATGATCACAAAAATATACACGTCGAGTAAAAGTCAGAGTTTCACAAGGTTCAGTATTACCTTAGGAATCTTGAGCTTATCAGCCAAGGCAACATCATCATCATCATCATCCTCCACTTCGACAATCGCAGAGGCCACCCGAGGAGAAGCCTGAGGGGTCGGTCGAGGAATTGGTTCAGCTACAAAAAGAAAACAAAGGAGGATTAAGCCATAAATATCGCAAAGATGCCAGGTCGAAATGATTACCTTGACCAATAAGCGATTTTATCGATATGTGGTTGAAGATTTCAACCGGCACATGGAGAGGATAATTCCATAGGTAACGCTTGGTCCAGGTCACCCGCTTCCGAGGGGGCAGTGCACTGTGGTAAAAGTTTTTGATACTTACATGATCAACCCACTTAGGAAGCACTACCGGAAAAGCCAAAGCATACTTACAAGTAGGCAGTGGTGGGAACCTAAAGCCAGTTTTCGAATAATAAAAGAAAGACCGTCCTCATCAGAAGGAAGGTTCAATCAGGTTTTCTTGGCTTTAGCTTCCCACATTTGCCTGAGAACTTGAGCTGCTTTGGCAACCGTTTCCTAGTCGAGGACCCGGAAAGTACACTACACCGAAGAATTGTTGAAAAGCGTTGATCTCAGATGTATGCATACCTTTGGTTTTTTTGGGGCCTGCCTCTGCAAAAGAAAAACGTTTGTTATGCGCTGGAAGCAAT